>NC_071286.1:25238504-25239583 GCF_943735745.2 Anopheles bellator
ACCTTGCTTGCCCGACGCATGGGCGGTTCCGTAGCTTTCGATGAAGTGTTTCGGCAAAGATGGTGGGCCGATCCTGGGTGTTGGCGATGGAAATAGATGATGATCAATGTACATCAATAAACTTGAATCTTTTCAATGTCATTCGAATAACAATCTCTTCGTGTAGAAATATTAAAAACAACTTTAAAGCAGCTTCAACGTTTTCAAATACCAAACATTTAGGTTAGGAAAGGTTGTAATATAAAGGGATAATGGAAGAGTTGCTAGAAACTAGATAACATAAGGATAAATAATTTGATTGAGTGATAGCGAAAATGATGTGTTACTAATGGAACAGCCGTACAAAATGATCTGAAAACTGATTACATTAAACAACCAACACAACGTCTATAGCGCAGGCGGATGATCTATCGATGAGCTACAGAACTAAACCTGATTTAATGTTATTTGATTCCATTTAAATACGTGGAGCCAACTCAGGACTGCTTAATATTCCTATTCTATTCCTATTCTTAATATTCCTAATAAATATTCCTATTCTGAATTTATGTTAACTTATTGCCACCCAACTCTGTGGTATGGCCGTATACGTGACCCTTTCTGCTAGGCACAGCATAATCGTAGTCGATCTTTTTCCGGGTGTCGTGACATTGTTTCTTTCAAAGGATCTGCTTCGTAGTAGTACAGTATAGTATACTAATTGTACATAGTGCCAGTCTACTGAAGCTAGGGCTGCGACCTCCACAGAGGCAAAATTTAATCCACGCAACAAAGTAAACATGCTTTGATTTAATATTAGTTTATCGAACAATTAGACAATATTAAAGAGAACAGAATCAAATACTGTCGAAAGTAGTAAAGCCGTCTTTTGAAACCATCTTTTCTCTTTCAATTGCAGGTGAGAACCGAACCGAGTGGAAGGAACACATAACTGGCTCAATAATTAGTTCGACGGCAAGTACCATGACTCAGTCCTCGTTTCAGTGCCTTTTTTTCATCGATCACCAACTCGCCGATCTTAAAGAATCGACGCCACGCCACAAGCGCAATCTTCAAATCACGCCCGTCAATCGCCTGCG
>NC_071286.1:25239783-25280218 GCF_943735745.2 Anopheles bellator
CCACGCCACAAGCGCAATCTTCAAATCACGCCCGTCAATCGCCTGCGCCGAGCATAAAGCCATTGTTTTCCCATTTACTGTCCAAACGCTAACTACTTTGCGGGCTAATTCCGTCCCCGACGAAGCGGCGAAAAAACGTTCCGGGTCGGGCGGCGAGCGAGGACGAAAAGTTATATTTGATTCCGGCCCCCCGTCCTCGATGCGGTGCTGTCTGTTCTGCCCCTTTCCGTGACCTTCCGACTTCCGGGGCTTCTGGCCGGGGCCTGGCGATGGCCAAAGTTTCGAGCCAAAACCGGAGACCAGAAAGTTCCGACGATGTCTGGTCACGCGCTTTATCGCGCATTGCTGCACCCCGAACTTGAGCCACGGTTTGGCTAACGGCGTCCCGCTCTCCCCCGTCCGCTCGGTCGCTGATGCTTCGCCGTTTCTTCTTCGGTTTCGGGGTTTCCCGTCTCCCGGCTCAAAACTTAATTCCGGCTTCCGCTGCATTCATCAGCCGGATGAACGGAGTTCCGGTGCACCGCGGGCAGGGAAAGCGGGAAAGTTTCTTCAAACTCTAATTTAAGTTTTAAGGCTTTTCGCTGTCGCCTCCAGTTCCGCCAGCTGCAGTCGCCGTCGCCGGACACGCAAGGATTTGTGCAATCGGGCAGAGCCGGGCAGAGAGCCGGGTCTGGCCCCAAGACTATCGGCAGTGATTATTGTTGAATCATTTTTCCGTCTCAGGCCGTGTACCGGGTAGTGCCTCATTTGCATCAGCGACAGATTCCGATAACTCCCGGGGCCCGGGGTGGGTCGTGTTTGTACTTGTTTCAAATTAAATTGGCCCGATGCGCATAAGTTATCGGTTGGCTTTGAATGTTGCCAGGGTTCGTGTTCTTTTCATCGCGTTCATTCGTCGGCTGGGAAAAGTTCTGCCGGCGCGTTTTCCGAAAGATTTTCCGCTTCTGGCAGTCCCGCGAGGCAGCTCGCATAGATCGTTTAGCTCCTGAGAGCGCTTCAAGTTTCCACCACTTTTCGTTGGCTTTTCCGCTTTGTTGCTCTGCTCTGTTTACAATTCTTTTCCACCAATTATCCCATGCTTCAATCGCTCTCCCGGTCCGGCCGCACTCCGGTACGTTATCTACTGCACGCGCGGACCTGGCTAATTTAATACCCGAAGGACCTCCCGAAGGCCGGCTGCCAGCGGTCCCCGGCCGGTGCTTTGCGCTATCTGGCCGCATCCTTGCGCTGCCGTTCGTTATCGTGTTCGCCTGATTAGCCCGATCGGTGCACCACGGGAAGCCAAAGGACACTCCGTGCCCGAGGGTCCGCAGCACATCCTTGCTGGCTGCATCCAATTAGGCTGGTGGTACGGGGCGCGGGGCAGGACGCAAGATTACCACTGCATCGCAATCACATTTATGTCCGCACACCACGAAAACCTCACCAAATATACATACAAGCAAACAACAATGAACTCCGGGCGTCCGGTGGAACTTTTCCAACGCCGCCCAGCGCTAGAAGCTCGTGGGGTGTGGCGCAGCCATGGCGATGCAGTCACGGCAGCCACGGCCACTAAATATGGAAAATTATGCTGCACGATAACAAATGGGTTGGGAAATTCAAAAATGCTAAAATTTTCCCACAAAAAAAACGACAAGCCCGAAGGTAACAACGCTGGCCACCATGCTGGCCAGCGTGTCGGAACGGGTTAAACTATTCATAGCGACTCGGGGGGAGGTCCTGGAGGATTAATTACTGCATTAAATTTCCCGGCCAGCCAGCCAGCGAGCGGAACCCAGGGGGGGCCACGGAACTTGTCAAACGTGCCGTTGGCGGGGCAGGGCTAGGTCGTGTGGTTGGCGTGAGTGGCAAGGATGCGCGAAGTGTGAGCTGACCGTCGCATTCTGGGCGGTTCCGGCTGATGAGCCATTATCCGTTTCACTCACATATTTATGGGTCTTTGTGGCCAGCGGGCTTCCGGTCGGGAGGTGTGATTAATCTAGCGCAGGTAGCGGCCGGGAAAATCCATCGAAAATTCGGAAAGTTTCGGTCATAACAGCACCACCATGGCCACCCCGGAACCGAGGGTGGAGAAGATTTTCCAGCGCAACCGTGAAGCACTAAACTTTCTCCTGCTCGCTCGGTTTCGGTCGCTTTTGGTGCGCTGTTTTCGGTGGGGTGCAGCCCAATTCGCGCGCGGTGGAAATTATTGTGCGCCAGTAATTTCGGGTTCATTTATCAAACGGCACTCTCCGCGGGCGTGGGCCAATGTTCGCGGATTTGTTTGATTTGCCATTCGTTAGTGGCGGGGCAGGTGAATGGTAGCCACTCCATGCCCGGTTAGCGCGTCGATGTAATGGCGTCGGATTGCTCGACGAAATTTGACTACGAAATAGCAGCGCTTTGTTTCGCCGAATCTAATGTTTGAACAAAGTTTGACTACAGGCCCTAGCAGGGATTTAGCATGGAGTTCGTAATTTGAGAGTTTTCGTTTATGTTGTTGGGATTTGTTTTTCGTAATTTGTTCGGCATTTGTATGGCTCGATCGTTGGCACATCAGGGTTGGTACTTTACACGATGGTTTCGTGTGATTCGTCGAAAACAATAGGGACGTTAGAGAATGTATTAGGGACGACTAAAAGTTGTCATTATTTTACCGTTCAATGCAATGCGCTCTTGGCCATTTATCGACTCAGTGTCGACTCTAAAATACGTTTTATTTCATATAATTTTATCATGGTGATAAGTCCCTCCGCTTATCCCTGCATAGGTTTGAGAAGGACGGATTTATCTACAGATGCACAATAATAGCAAAATCAGTGAGAGGGGGCATAGAAGCAAACTATACAGGACCATGGCATCTAGCTTTTCTCCTTTCATACAACGGTGGCTATTCCTTAAAGTGTTTGACCATAACCACTCTTCGGAGTGTAAAAGGTTTTTCTTGCTCTGTTTGTTCACTCAGCCAGTGGTCAGTTCACTCCGTCAGTTACCATTGATTGATAATGTGGTGCCACTATCAAGCACAAAACCTGTCCATTTGCTTTGAACTAACTGACACCAATGATTCTGTGTTTATCCCATTCTCGTCGTTTTATGACCAAAGCTTTGCTTCAAACGCATTACTTGTTGTTGATGGGATTGTCTATCAATAATTTAATTAGGTTTCACAAGCTCACAGCACACCACACCTTTCATATCCCACCATATGCACAGCATAACCTTTGCGCAGTGAATATTTTGCTTTGATTGCGATGGACCTGGTTCACCAGGCTGTACCCAGAACTATTTGTCTTTAGCATTCTCGTAATAATTCACCTTTTTACCACCAGTGAAGATTCGGTACAAGAACCCCTTTCTTTTCAGCCGCACAAGCAAAAATTCGTAAATAGATTTCCTTCTGTCAATGTCTTTTTTTTTTCAATTCATGTGGAACCCAGTGGGACATTTTTTAATCATTCCCATGGCCCTCAGGCGATGGAAAACTGTCGTGTGACCAACTCCCAAGATTGCTGCAAGTCCGTTTCGCGTCACATCTGACACGTTCTCTCAGCAAGAGCATGCTCACAATAAACATCCATTAAAATACGATGACTTTCAGTTGCACTTTTCTTCATATCGAACTAATGAACAAATACTTTCCGCGAAAACATTTAATCGGGAACAAAGCTCCACATTTTTGGATGCTTAAGAAAGGTGTCGTTTACACTTTAAACGTAAACAAAATTGTTAAATTTAGTGAGTAACGTCATCCATTGTAAAACCGCATGCATTACTTTGCACACCTAATATTTTATTTATTTTCACAAAAGCATGCTCAATAGTACAAAAAGGATAATTCATGGTTTTAGCGTACAATTAGACTTGCAATCTATTACTTGATGCCTAAGCCCGAAGTATTATTAATACCTAACGCCGTAGCAACCAAAGACCTTCGAGAAACGGGCTCGCCATTGTCACGGCTTGGTGCATGGTTATCGCTAACCCTAACCTTAGATCCGGTTGCCAGTTGCCTCTCGTTTAGCTAATTGCTTTCCACCTTTGCGACGAACGCCTCAACGACATTTTCATTGACACGGTTCTAAATGAAGGATTCACGTTTTGTTTCCACTCGGCAACCATCGAACGCGCGTGGTGCGTTGATAAAAATGATTTCCACAACAGATAACAATCTCGTCGTATGCACAACGATGTCAAGCGTGCTTATGTCGGCTTAAGTCAAACGTTTCCACCGACGCGTAATCCGATTATCGGCACGTCTTACAGGGCGTCCCGCACACACAAAAACCCCACCGGCGCCAAATGGCTTCGACAGCTAGACCCCCGCGCGTGACGAGACACGGCTTTCTCTAGGTATGCATGTACGTGTGTGTTACAAAACCGAAGGATGGCCGGGGGTTGTGTCAACGGAACACGCTCTCGAAACCCATTCGCTGTCAGCACTTACCAGCATCCACAACAGAGTGATCTTCCCAAACGATGACACGCCACCGGGGGAGCGACAATGGCGGGAAAAACAACAAAAACCGGGGAAAAAATCATCTAACACAGCACAAAATGGACGCCGGGTGGCCGGCATCAGGGGCCGCGTTTGACACATTCAATTAATTTTCCATTAAAGATGAGTGCAAACCGCGGGCGTCAGAAAGTGAAAAGTGGGAAACCTCCGCCACGCGCCACGTATGTGAGTTTTCCGGCCCTTCGAATGGGCACGGCAGGAGCACCGACCGTTGAGCGGTGCTTGAAATGTGTCCGGGTGTGAAGAGCTTCACACCGTTTTGACACATCCGCAAACATCACAACACGAATCTTGAAGTTATTTTTTCTTACTTCTTCCCTGTACGCTGGTTCCGATTTTTCCTTCAATTCTTCGCCGGTGGCAGCGGCGCACGATTACTTGGCGGGGTTTGGCCACTTTTATTTCCATTTTTATGGTCAGCTGTCAGATGCAACGCTTCGGACGGTACAAAGGCACAGGCACAGGGTTCACTTTTTTCCTATGCTTTCTGAAGAGCTCAGAGCGTGTCGTACAAAGCGACAAGCGATCTATCCACAGTTCCAACTTCTCACAAGGCACGTTGAGTAATTATCGGACGTTTCAAGAATGCTGTCCTTAACTTTTTCCACGTTGACGATGTTTCCACGATGGATCGGATTGGCCATACTCTCATGCCTTTAGCTTTAGCCTTACCATTTTGTTAGAGCTTCTTCCGGCGATGGTGATAAAATTTCGCAGCGCACTGTACGCCGTTAGAAGTAAGTGATAGTATCCACCCTGCAAAGAAGTAACACTCCGTCCAATCAGGACTTTGATACATTATACGGGTGGCCTATAGGGTTTCCTTCTTCAAATGGTGACACTCTAAGCATCACTTTCGGCGCCCGCCAGTTATTTTCGTACACCACACGAACACACACCGCGGCCAGGGAATCACTTTATGGGGCGCAGTGCTAAGTGTGTTGAGAAATATCGTTCACCTTTACGGACGGCCCCAGACGTGCCACGGATTTGATTGACAGCCGCTAATACGAAACGCACCGGGAACGCCCGAGGCGGCGGCGGCCCTTTGGGAAGAAACCCCGGCTTCCGGCCGGTCGAACGCGATCAACGCGCCTGACGCCTGCTGAGGTGAGCTCAGGGCTGGTTATGTGGTCTGGCCTCGGGATCGGTGATCGGTGAAGGGTGTACCCGCGAACCTCGGCGCCACAGGCCCGTCCAATGGACACACTTCACGGCGCAAACGGCGTTCGGTGGCCCCTAAGTGGCGTATCCTTTCGCTTGGCACGTGCCAAAGCATCACACGCCGCGCCCGGCTTGACTTTGACGTGAATTATCCTGATTGGAAATGGTGCCCACCCGAGCCACGATGGCCGCACGGGAGCCAGCCCCAGGCCATGATTTGTAGGTGGGCCACCGACGTGCGTCTTGAGACACGCTCGACTTAACGGCAGGATCGCACGGTGCCCGCGGTGCCCGTTACAGGAGCCGAGCATTACACTTAAAAGCCACTTTTCCTGCCCATCGCCATTGGAGTGCTGCAGGCCGGATGCATTTCACTGGAAGTAGGTTTTACGGCCCCCTCTCATTCTGGTTTGAAAGTTGTCATAAAATTGCACAATTTGTGGAAGAACCCTGAGCCAAGAAGCCGTCCGAGATGGTTGTTTGTTTATTAGAAAAATAATTTTGTTGAGTTAAAGTGCTGATGAAAGAGAAAACTTATACCGACTCTCTCGGTGAAGTACCTAAATGTCACACACGCCAGGGAACGTGTGCTGCAACAACCTGCCAAAGGTCACCGAGGTAATTATTAAATCTTTTTGTACGGCTTTGGGGCTGTAGTGTTGAATAATAAAAATGGTGCTGATGAATGTTGGGGTTTTTTTGAGGAAAGGGACATTACGCGTCAGTGCACTTCCTGCCTCCCAACTCATCGGTATTATTCAAAGAATTTTCTAAATAGGTGACTTAATCAGCATTAATAAATTAATCAATACCATTCGAAAAACCCATCAGAGACCATCCACCCCAAAAAGCGAACAAAGAGACTCCAAATTATAAAGAAAACTGATCGACCGAATCAAGCAACTCATCGGAGTCCCCGAAGCCCCCCCGATTGATTTACTGTACGGCTGATCCTTCATTTCTCATTCGACCCGAAATCGAAAGGTGCTACCATCAATATTCATCAGTCGCCCAAAAGCAGGAAGCCATCTCGGGACCTTTCGGCACAGTTAATGTAACGTGATGGCCTTTCCGTTTCCGCGTTCACCAAGCTACTTCGCGCTCAAGTCTCCGCCGGCTTTCGGGGCGTTATAATTGAGAGAGCAACCGGAACCGTGAAACGCTTTGATTTGCGTGTAGCTTTCCGTTCGTGCTTTGTTCTGGCTGCTTCCTGTTTTTTTAATGCTATTAACTTCGAAACTTCTCATTCGCCCACCGGTTCGATGATTGAACGCTTCCAGTCGAATCGAAATTACGCACCGCACCGTGCGTGCTTCGTCGGTACGTATAGCGGGAATCGGGAATCATGAGATCCCCTTCGAGCTGTTTTACATAATTTCTCCTAGAGCCCCCGCAACACCCCGCTTTTCCCGCCGATGCCGATGGAAAATTAAATTTCCTCAAATTATTCCATCCATGTACCGACGTGGGCTCGGAGCATAGGTGAACGATTTCCAATTTTGCTTCCCCAAACACGGAGAAAAGGTTTCCGTACGTGATCGTTCGTACGCCACCATTCGCTCGGAATAGCTTCCGGTTCGCCCTGGGGAACTTCCGGGCGCTCGATCGAGGTTCGATACGATTTTATTGAATCCCCTCCCAGCCCAGCTGGGGTTCGGTCGTGAACCCTTGGCACCACGGCACCACATGATCGGACCCTTGAATAAAAGCCTGGATTTACATTTCTACTGTCACTCGCTGTCCCTCGTGGGACCCATATAATAATGTGTTGGAATTTTAATATTCGATACGCCCGAGTCGAACCCGAGTCCCAAACCCTGTGTCGTGCTCGTTTTTTTTTCGCTGTGAAGCAAAGTGTCACAAAGTATTGTTTGTCGCCCGTGTTCCGTGTATCACTTTTCTAGAATGATCCGTCCCGAAAGCCCATCGGGTCGGAGTGACGAAAATTACCAAAGAAACAATACGAGATACAAAAAGGACCAATTGCGGCCTGCCGTTGTTGAGGTGGATGATGCAAAGGTCCCGAAAAAAGCAGCAAGTCTCCCGAGTAATCAGAAACCGGCACCGACGAAGCCCCACAAAAACACAAACCGAGAGAGAGAGAGAGAGAGAGGGTTTTCGCGTTGCATAAATCATACACACTCCTGATTAATTCAAAGAGAAAATGGATTTTCATTTTTTGCTCGGCCACGGCCGCCTATCCGTTCACTTCTCTTTGGGCTGGGTTTCTGTTTCTGATCCGGGCTCCGAACGTGGTCCGGAACGAGGCCACACGCTGCACGTGGGAAACGAAAACACCTTACGCATCGAGCCGAACGGTGGCAGGCAGCACAGAGCATCCAGCTGTGGGTGGCCACCCCGGCCCGCCTGCTCGAAACCCGAATCCCGAAAAGGTGGTGAAAAGTGAACCGCTCCGGCTCGGGGGGGGAAACTTCAGCAGGGGTCATGCTTTTGTCAGGTCGGAGATGAGTTTTCTTTCTTTCGTCCTTTTTCCCGCGTCTTTCTCTCTTTCTCTCTCCCTGTATTCGAATCTGACGAAAGGACCCGAACATATTCAATCACACATATAATGCGCGGCCCGTGGTCTGCGTTGCGAGAACGGTGCCAGCGTAAAACCTTACGCACGTCGACTTAACGTCAACGTCAGCCTGACTTCTGCCACTGCTACTACCGGGGGACATGGGTCAGGGACCTGATCGGATCTTGAAAGGTGTGCGCGTTATCAAAATGCAAATTCTGCGTCGAGTGTGACGAAAACTTCCTGCCAGCCGCTCCGATGCAGGTGAGCCGCGCCGCACACCGAGGCATCCTTTTCCGGGGCCGGAAGCGTTCCGAGGCGGTTTGATGAAGCCTTCATTTCGTGTCGAGTTAACCTGAGCGAGAGGCTGTCAGCAACTATTTTGGCACCTGCGGAGTTGATGGGACAACTTCGCCGGGCCCGACGATGGGATGGCACTATCTTCGAATCGAACGAACATTGACGGGCCGACAGTCACGGTGCAGATGCGGTCGGGAGACAGCGCTCCCTGCGACGGTGGTATCTTATGGTCGTGAAATCCGGCCCGCCGCGGACAAACTTTCACGCGGCACACACGAAAGGAAACTTACAAATGAAGTATTTGCAATCCGACAGCACGGAAAATGGAACCGGAAATGAGATGCGTACCGAGATGGCTTGCGGCAAGACTTTTGCCACCCGCTTTGGCGCAAATCGAACGTCACGTGCGGTATGTGCGGAGACAGACGAACATTGGAACGCACATCAGAAGTAATTTAACTGATGTTGGGTCGTTCGTGCAAGTAGTCCCGACTCGATTTTTTTTTTCATTCGGAAATACCGGCAACCGATAACGAGGCCCATCAATCGTCCGTTTCGTCATCGCTCACAGCACGGCCACCGTTCTCTCGCGGGAAGCAATCATCGTCCCCGGGGACCGTGGGCGGACGTTACCACCTCAAGAACGAAGGACGGCGCTATCTGACAACGCCATCTCCCGGTGGTCGTAACGATCGCAACTTGATGTGCGTTCTGGCCGCGGCTACACATAAATCAGCATTACTTAAATGAAAAATTAAACTAGGCCTCCGCGTCGAAGAAGTCGAAAAACAGCTCCTACGACTGACACTATCAAGCCGCGCAGCGTTGGCGAAAAACGCGCGTCCAGCGGTGCGCTGCGTTTGACATTCGGCAGTTGTGTGGTACGCGTTCATCAATCATTGGAACAGCGAGAGAGAGAGAGAGAAAAAAATAGCAGAAAAAGCTCATAGCAAAAGAAAACGGCAAAAAAGATGGACTTCCCCGAGATGGAATTGGCAGTGGGCGAGCAACATAACTAATAATGGCAGCAAACAGAACGAGAATTTGAAGGGACACTACGAGTGTCCGAAAAGGCAGCACCACAGCTGATTGGATATAAATTGGGTTCAAAATCCAAGTCGTGACCAACAGTTATAAAAACCGCCTGACCGGACCACCCGGACCACCCGGAGGTGGACAATGATTCACAAACAAACGAATCATCGAATTATCGAAGTGGCCGGACAAACTCTGAAACGGTGGAAGGTGGAACATAGAGAACGCATAAAAAGCGTGCTGGGTTGGTAACGTAACCACACCGAGAACCGGAACCCACGAGAAACCGGACCGGTGTACAGGATGGGGAATACGAGGGAAGCGAACGACAGGACGTCAATAAAACCGTTTTGCGATCGGAACCACTCCTCGTGGGACTTGCCGATAGTTCATCTTAGACATCGCGAACCATGCCAAACCCTATCTCGCACGAGAGAGAAAGAGAGAAAAGAGAGGGAGAGTAGGGCACCGGACCGCAGTTACTAGCCCCGTGGGAAGCGAAGATCTGAGATCCCCAAGCACCGAACGGCGTCGGAGGGTCGCCTCGTGTCGACCGAAGGAAAAGTTCCTCCCAAGGGCGCGGCGGCGCTGGACTTTGCTAACTTCGTCCGGAAGCGGATCGGTGCAATGATTCCATTTTCAATCAGCCGCTCGGCGAAGCACTGGTCCGTGGTGGATGATTTGATTTGCAACGAGCTGCGTAACGTTTCCAAGAAAAAGGATGTGCGCCAACAGCGTCCAACATTCAGAACGAAGAATCCATACAATGTTGCCAGCATCGCCCTGTCTGAAGGGCGAAGGGATGTGCATACTGTTGCGGGGATGTTTCGACATGAGCCGAAACGTCAGGCTCGAGTAACGGCACTTTCTAGCAACACCGTGAATAAGTAATAACTAATTGCATCATGCCGCAATTTGCGTTCCGGATCGAAACGGTCTTCAACTGGTTCGGCAATCTCTTCGGATCGGACCTTGGCCACCGGGATCCACCGGTGGTCTATTCCCGGGACACCACTTCAAGGGCAACAGTTTACCCGTAGGGATCGGAATAAGGAGTAAGAATCAATTCCTCGGAATCTGCTTTTTGTCTGTAGCTTCACACAAATTACTCAACGCAGTGTTTGTTGGTGGGCAGGAGCGTTAGGGGTTCAGGGATATCGGAGGGCGAGGTGGCGATAAATATTCGATACAGCAGGTCGATAAATCTTGTGGGGATTTATTTCATCCTTTTACTCACCGTGAAAGGATTCTTTCAACTTCGCCCCACAGCCGATCGGCCCACGGCCATCCATCCCGGCGGACCATCTTCCGGGGCCGGGTCCATCGTCGTATAAAATATTCAGCCATCTCCGCGCAACGCACACGTCCCGGGCGCTTCCTGGAGCGCCAGGCGACCCCCTCTCGCGGCAGTAAGGCAGGAAAGCTTGCGCCTTCGAGAGCTCCGTCCATATTTCATTGCCACTCCTCGCCGGGCAGCCCGGTCCGAAGCACTCGGCCCTCGGGGGTGGGTAGCAAAAAAAAAGGAACCGAAATCGAATACGAACACGATCCTGGCCCGCTACCAGTGCCGGCCACTTCCGCCTCCAACCGGTCGGCCGGGCTATGTTTTCACTGCGCTGTGTTAAATTGAACTTTATGCTCGTCCCGAATGCTCTTCCGGGATCGGATTTTGGCTCGCAATCAGATTTGGCTTCGTGCCGTTCGCCGGTGCACTTAGCACCGGTGCTGCCTTGTTGATGTTGTTGCCTTCCATGTAACTTGCAGCCCGCCTGCCGCCCGCTGGCAGACTAATTATTTTCGTTTTAAATTAAATTCGAAATAGCTCTTCGTTTTTCCGGAGCGCATTGCGTATCGAATTGTTTTTAACGATCCACGTTCGGCCGTTACATCGAACACGAGGCTTTCAGTGCACTCAATCGGTGGAATTAATCACCCTTCTCTTCACGGGCCGATCGGTTGTGTTCCACTTCGAAAACCCGTTCGTACGGCTTTCGAGAATAAGTATGCTTCAAAAGCAACAGAAGAACATTTCGGAACAAAAACGCACCTTTGCATACATTGAGGGGTATTTCGTTGAGCATAGTCCAAAACGTCTTCCTATGAACACTTTTTCGGTTTCTGATGAAATTGAGATCGAAAAGGTGAAGCATGAAGCTCAATTTAAATTTAATTGTTTACCCATAATATTTAATTTGAAACTCAAATAACACGTGAAGTTATGTTTCAAAATTGAAGCAATAGTTTTCAATCGGAATAGAATACCAGGTAGGATTGAGGGATCGAAGCGAAAACATTTCAATGGCTCAGTAACGGATAGCTGCCAGAATTGATCCGTACATCTGTTCCGGACATCTTGCTTCAACATACGCCACGGTACACAGGCGGAGCAATATCAACCATGGGAAACCAATCTTCGATAATAAATATTTGAAAATTCCACGTTTCCACAACTCCGAACCCGGTTCTTCCGATGGAGCCGGATTGACTGCGAGAGAGTGCAGTGAGTGAAAGCGCAACAGCGAGCATGAATATTTCACAGTTTGCCTCCATTGCTACATAGAAAGGGGCATAATCTGGGAAGTAATGCTTCCATATCCAATGAACCGTGGCCTCGCTAATGATGTTTAACAATCTCGTTACGTTAGCATAACATGGCGCTCGGTTCCCCGGAAAAGTAATCGCTCGTTGAATATTCCGCTTTTCTGTGTGAGCAAACAGAAGAGGTCACGATACTTTGCATGAGTTTGAATGTTTTCGATAGTTTTGTTCAATTTTAAGCTACTTAAATCATAAGCTTTTGCGTAAACGGTTGGCCCATTGTGCTTTCCACTTCACACACTTCCTCTAAGCACCACTAAAGGCAGACTAAATTATCGAAAAGTACAGCTCGGCAAACACAGACAAGAGCCAGCAAATTCCTCCAAGGCGGTGTTTTTGGTTCACAACTTTTGTTTTGTTTTCCGGTCACTTACTTACGACCCGACATTCCCGACCAAAACTCTGTGACGTTCGCTTTTCGGCGAAAAGTGGGAACATAATTATCATTGGATGGTGCCCTTTCGGAGTTTGTTTTTCCTCTCGCTGCCTTTGCCGTCTGTGCTGTCACTCCCGAGCCGGAACATTAACATCGGGTAGCGGGTAACCCTGGAGGCCACTTTGACATACACTCGTGGCTGAAGCATACTCACGCACGGCAAACCGGTCGGAAACAGTCCACGCGCGCAGGACGGCCAACCGGGTGGGCGTGGGACTCTCGTTTTCGTGCAAATAATTATGGGCAGCTAAATTAAAGTGCCGAAAGTGGGCTGGAGTGAGAAAGTAACGCGATCGGGAACCGTTGGCGTGTGTGTCCGTGACAGTAGCGAACCGAAGGTTAGAAGATTCTTGCCGCAAACGAAACCATCCCAAAAAAACGCAAGACACGCAAGAAAATAAATAGTTAAAAAAAGATAGCGAAAACACGACGAAGAAAATGCCGGATCGGACGGTCGGAGAGCGGCCCAGATCGGGCCCTACCTTGATGTCCCGGGAGGCAGGCAATGGGCGGTCTCGGGGCATTCCACATCCGGTGACCGTTGAGAGAAGCGATGTCAGTTATGCGGTGACATTTTTATGTGGGCTGGCCTCGACGGGGCCCGAGGTGCTCGAGAGCCGCTTCGCAGCGCAAAAGTGGTTTGGTGTGGCTGAAAATTATGAAACCTCCGAGCCCTTGACAAACTGATGCTATCGTCGTCGTCGTCGACATCCATGTCGTTGTGGCCGGCCCAGCTTGAGCTGGATCTGGCTGGGTGTGGACCCACCATGAGTTGTTGCTCTTTCGAGGAAAACTCATTCCGACACTCACTGTAAACAAGGCTGACTTATCAACAAAACAGAATCTCTGGCCTGGCTACCCTTTATCATGGGTGTGCTTCTGAACTTATCATAATATAAGCTCTTTCGTGGATGCTTCTAATAATTACGAATTCTTGTGCGCAGTCTTGGATGGATAATTAGCGTTAGAAGAAAACTTTTCGCATCGCAAAATTAGTCGAAACCCACCAGCCTTCCATATTAAATTTCAGGCCCCTCGGTACCACCATTCGCCGTCGTATAAAGTTTCGCTCCGATGGGCCTTGAAAAATGATTTTTGATGTGAGCCCAGCACGTGCTATTGAAATTGAAAGAATTAAACGAATTATTTGGTCGCCACAGCAGCTTCGGGGGGCAAACGGCGAAGAAAAAGAAGATGTTACCTGTGCTGACGTGTTTCGACCGAACCGCCCCACTTCCAAGAAATCCTATCGCCTCAGGCCCCGGGTGTGTTCCTCTGGTTTTGGCCTCACCCCCGTGTAAGCCACCGAAGGTCCTGGCATTGAACGAGAGATGCGGCCCAGCAAAAAAAAAAGAAAAACAAAACGAAAACCGAACGATGGCGACCGAAATCATGTGGAACGCCGTCAACAAGCAAAGAAAAATCCCACCACACCAGCCTCAGCCTCATGTCCTGCGGCGGTCCTGGCTACGGTAACATTGATCGGGAAAATTCGCCGAAGGCACCAAAAAAAAAAATAGGAAAAAACGAAGAACCAGCCACTTACACAAAGGGAGGATAATTTCTCTGACAACACCAGTGACAAGGACGGGCACAACAGAAAAAAATTGGGAATGGTGGCGAATGTCCTCGCTACCACCGCCGCCGCCGTTTGAAGTTGCCTCGTCGTTCGCCTATGTAAATGTGCGTCATCGTATGTGGCCGAGGTGCGTGCAAAATGTCACCGAAGACCGGGGCGACCAGGGCGTTGGGTGGGAAATTAAGAAGGCAATGGGGCAAGCGTGTCCTTACGGGGTCGTTCGTGGAAGCCGTGGAGTTGTTTTCGCCGATTCGCCCAAGTCCGAATGCCACCCGGGGCCGGAGTATGACGATTGTCCTTGCACTGTCGGAACTACCCGGGCAGCGTTCGCTTCTATGCTTTGCTTTGTTTGCTCTCTGCAGCCGGAGTGTGTTTATGCTGTTTATGCTGCTAACTGAGCCGATGCTGAACCGACGATTTGAAACGGTTTGCACCCACGGCCCGCGGGCCATCGATTCTTCGAGTGGGTGGAAAATCCATTTCGCTTTCGCTCGACGTGTACGACGTACATTATCAGGGGGAATGCCCGCCGGTGCTGGTGGTGGTGCTAATGCCAAAGCTGTTGCTGATACCGTTGCTGGTGGTGGTGGTGCGTGTTTAATTACTGCCAAACAATAGGCGCTTCGCTCGTGCGTGGGCAGACCGAACTTCGCGGGATGGCGCGGTTCCGATCCGTAAACGCGGGTGCGGGTGTGGGTTTTCAAAGGACTACAGCCTTAACAGCTACAGTTCGTCTTCAGGCAATTTTTTGGACAGCCACTGGACGGCTTCGGCCATTTTAAACCATTGCTGATAGTAGCGGCAATTACTTTCAGTCTCCTATCAACTCATTATTATACATTCACCTTCATTATACACTCATTTTTATATATTTTTAAAATTAGCTGCATACAAGGTAATTTATCAAACAAATGATTCTCAACATGCAACAAATGTTTTAAAATGAACAACCAACGACGGTAAACGATTAACCATCTAATTTATAAAAACATATAAGGTGAGCATATCTTTGATATTCTTCAAAGTATGACCCTTCAGCAGCAACAACCTTTTTGGAGCGCCGAACCCTCCGCGGGGAGCTATCAAGCCCAACGCCCTTCGGTACAACCCATTTCGACAGCCTCGTGTACTCTCCGTTAAATGTTGGCACAACTCAGTGAATACGTTACCGCTGATTTTCTTTTATTCGTGGTAAAATATGTACAGCTAAATATAACAAGCTTCTTGCTTATCGGTCGCTTCTCAGAACTGTCATGCCGTACATACGTAAGGCTTCACGCCGTTCATTTAGTATTAATGGTCCGAAACAGACCAATAAAACATTCAATTTAAATAAAATACAGCAACATCGACAATTTGTTTTACCCTAACGCCACTGCTAGGCAGCTAGTAAAACCAAAATGCATAATGTAAATAGTGGAGCCATAATAAAGCCATTATTTTCACACAAAGTTCGGTCAGAAACGGATCCGTATAGTTTCGGTTAACGGGTCGTAAACGGTAAACCGTACTTGAAGACGCTCGGTAAGTGACGAAAGCACCCCCAGAAAGGGGTCATCAAACATCCCACTTCTCTCCATCCGGGCATCGGCTTCAATCGGAAAAGAAATTGCACGTGATGTTACGGCGTTGATCAGGGAGAAGTGTTCCCATAATTCGGGTGTCATGTTTTTCTTCCGATGCATCTGACGCCCCGGAGGCGGCGGTCGTAATTCTCGCAGTAACTTGTTACGGAGCACGGCACGGCTGTCAGTCGCCGTTTCTTGCACGCGACACGGAAAAGGCCCAGCAGGGCGCCGATGGGACGTGCTGCGCGCCCACTTCATGTACCGACCGTGTGGCCGGCTTATGGTGTCAAATTAAATTCCAACCATTGCAGACGTTTGCCGAGGCCATCTACACATGGGTGCCGCCATTCGAATGTAAATGTTTTGCATCGTAATTTACCCATCCCGGCCGGTTCCTATCCACACCGAACCCCGCCACTGTCCGCCTGGCCGCTGTCATGCAAAATGCAATCGAATAACACGATATGCAGTGCAGTGCACTGCACCGGCTTCCAGTTGGGGAATCAAAAGACCAACGACGAGCGCACATTGCTCGGTCTGCGAATTTTACGCCGCTCGTCGTCGCCGTCGTCTTCGTCGTTGGCGCGCCATCCTCCGCCACTTTCTACGGGGAACGGGAATTGAACAAAAAGTGGTGATAAATTTTCCATCCATTAGAGCCACGGTTTCTTGGCTCCACGGGATCTTCTGCAGTAAGGCGTCGTGGCGTCGGGCGCAACACTTGCTGTCGTCAGCAGAAAGGGCTTACTCGCCCGCTCGGTGGCGCATTCGATCGAGATCCTTGAGACGGTGGCCGGAGCAGATGCGGCTCGTAGCGATTGAATAGCATTCCCCCATGGAGTCACGCGCCGGGGCGGATGATTCCTTAAATGAGATGCTTCTCGAAGTGGAAAGCGAGAAAAAGGACATCTCGCCGTGCGCTGAGTGCTTCCAAGTGAGCTTCAATCCGATAGCACAACGATTGTGCCCCTACGCCGAAGGTGCCGATGATTGGTGCTCTGGCGGTGAAACAATTGTGCCCCGCACACCGGGGGTGTTTTAATTATGAAACGTTCGCTCCGTGTTCGCCTGGGCAGTTTAGATTTCGTGAATGACGCATACAAACGTCCCAAAACACATACACTGGGCACTCCACGCCCGGCAGTGGGCAGAATCGTGAGTTTGAACGAAAATCAGCGCACCTCGCGACGACTTACGGCACAGTTCAAGCACTTTAATGCATTTCGGGTTTCTCGACCGTCCCGGCCACGCCTTCAGTGAAAGGCCAAGCGCCTCCATTACAGGCGTTGAACTTAAGATGCTCGGTTTTGAGGCAGAGAAGCAGGCGCACCAAAAGTGCACATAAACTCCGCTGCCGAAACGCATTCGACGCCTCAACAGGGCGCCTGTCTGTGGGTGAAGCACCGTGAAATAAATGTTTGCTCAAAAAGACGATGCCATCGTTTGGGTCGACCAACTGAAAAAGGTACATTCGACCGAACGGTTTGCTTAGCACACACTTCAAGATCGCGACTTATTTAATTTGAAGCAGTTTGTTCAGTTCATTTTTACATTTTTACATATAAAGAAGAAATTCGCAGCAACAAACCTTTTCTTGTTAAATAATGAAACCATCGGCGTCAATGACACCTTTCCGTGAGCTTTTAAAGGGTATAATGTTAACAATGTTAAACAATACAAACACATTTACTAGAATTTACTGCAACTCTATTCAATGAGTGGAACCCAAAAGGGTGGAATGATGTGAAAAGGTTCCATTTGTTGACCACCGTTTGGTCGGTGAATTGAATGATTCGATAAAGAAAAAAAGGATACCATTTGGGTCCATTGTTCGTGGGGGTTTTCATCGTTGCGAATGTACTGGTCGCACTCGACGGCTAAGCCGTTGTTATAGGCTAACAATTATCGGGAACTCATTTCGCTTCCCTCCGTTCCTATCGCAGGGTCCCGTGAACGGTACCGATGCTGCTGTGCCGTGACCACCGGGGCCTTAGCTCGAGAGGTGGTGTCAAAAAAAGGCGTAGCAACGGGGATGTGAAAACTATAATCGAATGTCACGTGTCAGTGAAATGGATTATCCGTTGACAGGGCGGGTGCCAGTGAACATGACCGATCGGCAGGGCCTGGGTAAAGACCACTCACCCACCGCCCACCAGCCAGTCTCACCGGGGGAAGATAAAGCCGAAAACAAATGACAACACACCAGCAGCAGCAGCAGCAGCAGCTGCTGCAGCATCCAGCACCCAGCATCAGCCGAACAATGGCGTAATGCTCGCTGGCAGTCGGCATAAGTAAGGCATCGCTCGGCGCAAGATAAATAGAACGGTGCGAGCATTGTTTGGATTTCATTTTGTGTGCATTTTTTCCCAACTCTCGTTTAGAAATCTTTGTTTGTCGGCGCCCGTTAAGTGTTTGTAACCTTCCTTTGCGCGGATGATGATGTGGGCAAACTGTGGGCGATGTTCTGAAGTGTTGTTTTCTAGTTTTCTTCCCAGCCCCTGGTAAAGCGCATCGTAAAACCAATTATTCTTTGCCACCCGGTTTTAGTTAATAAGTTTTAGTTTCTACTTAATTTTCGATGTTGCTGTGTTTTGTGGCGGATTTTAGTTCGATGAGAAACACCGAAAATGGGAACAAACTGTAAACAATTTGCTCCGCCCGAGGAGGTTTCGAAAGTCACCGTGTTGAGGCAGGGCAAAAAAGTTATCCCCGACCGAACGAACAGAACGGCGGAAACGGTTTCACAACTGCTTCGCTGTAAGTGGATAAACACCCTGCCAAGATGCAGCCTGCAACCCGTCAGCCATGCCCGGTCGGGCCGCTGCCATTTGCGACTCATCAAACCATTCAAAAACCCGCCCGGAACTGCGAAAGAAAAGCGCGTTTGTTTATGCACACGTATGTGTAGTGGGCGCATTGTGCAAGGTCCCTCAGCTGAGCCGAGGCGAACCGAAATGGATTTGCTGCCTGGGCGATTCGTAGGTAAGCTGCCGCTCCCGTTAATGCACTGTGCAGCAAATTGAAATAGAGCGCCCTCTGGAGGCCACCGCCGCAGTGTCGGCGTCTCCCGGTGGTCCTATCATCCCCTTCACGGCCCCCTTCTTCAAAACCGACTAAAAGCTTCTTCAGGCTGGATGGCGGCTGGGGTATTGAGACGATGACTGGCAGCTCGCAGTGCCTTGCACGGAAAAGGACGCCTTCAGTAATGTTCAGGGCATTGTTTCATTCGGTGGAAAGGTTTCCCAACCCGACTTCTGCGTTCGTGATGTGAGCCTTCGATCTTCGAACGGCCACGAGTTTGGTTTCTGTTCCGTGCTACGTGGAATCGATTCGTGTTTGCTCACCATAACTGCGCGTGGTTCGATTCATTTTCTACCGGTGAGACCGTGGCAGGTCGTGGCGAGTTTCCATTACTGGCATTTTTGTATGTGTTCTCACCATTAAATTACACTTCAACTGGCGGGAGGGCTGAAAGTTTGAGTGAGCGAAGAAGGAAAGCTCCTTCGTGGCGGCCACCGTCGTTTCCCCATCCAGTTCCGGACCCGAGCTGCATATCTACAGACTAGAGTTCGAATCTGCACACTTTGCTCACAAGTTTCCCACGGGGAAAACGGCACTCAATTTTGGCACGGGAAATTACACTCATCGGCTGGATGGCGACTTTCGCAAGGACGGTCGGTAGCCCACCCATTAAAACAAAGCTAAAAACGCGCTCGAATCGCAAACGGCAACCGATCTAAGGCCAGGTTTGTGATGTGTTTGCTAAAACCGTCCATTTTCGCATTTTCCACGCAAGCGGCATGCGGCTACGATACTGCGCTTGGGATCGAGAGGTCGAAAAAGGAGAGGCTAGTGAATGGCTTCATTAGCTTTCCATGCAGCCTGGTCCTCCCATAGTCGCAAGGGTGATTTGTGGCAGCATTCTGCCGCAGTACGGGAAATGGAAATGTCTCAGAATCTACAGTAAATAAGATTAATGGAGATATCGTGCGATAATCACGAAGAACAACCTTTAGCAATTACACTTCGAGGGTGTTTAATTTACACCAACCCTCGATTTGCCACTTGCATATGTTCGGCCAATCGGTTCTCTGGAACATAGCGCTAATAGAACATAGCACCAGACAAATCGAATAATTTTCCTAACTAAACCTATTTCATAGGCATTGAAGTAGAAAAACCGTAGAACGTTAAGCTTTCGTGAATTCGACCTTACGTTTGTTGCAATGAAAAAACACTTAAAAGAAGAACTACGTAGAATGTTCCTTAAAGTTCCCTCAGCTCGTGTCAATATCCGTGGCCATCCTTTCTGCAGATGGACACAAAGAATCGGGATGTTCTTTGGCGTCCTTTTCCGATGTCACCCCTAAGCCACCCCTAACCACAATCAACAATCTGGCGAAAACCTTTTACACTACGCTGACAATTTACAAAGCAGCACGGGGGATATAAAATAAAATAGATAGAACTTTAAGAACGAAGTCAAACATAAATTACAAAGGCCGGGAACTGGCCAGGCGGCAGGCGGAAACCCAACCCCAACCCCCAAGCCATCCTTTCGGTCGTTTCGGACCCAGACCCGACCGGCAATCTTCATCATCTCAACGTCATTCTTGCGATGGGCAGCCCATTTCTCTTTCGTCTGCTCGCAACGTCTCATTTGCCGGCCAACATTGCCGGCAAAAAAAGCCTTTTCCCAAATCCTTTTCAGTTTTGTAAATTCTTCAACCCCGACGGCCGAACGGGTTGAGCCTGAGGGCGCGCCTGATCCGCTTCGGCTTCTGGGGTAATCGGGCCGCCTCGCGCCCGTAGTTGACTGATAACAATTTGGCTTCGGTGAAATCGGTTACGCACGATGTAATTTTATCGGGGATCTGATTTCGCTTCCATCAACGCGCCCACTTTCGTTCCGATCGAAGGCACACGGCATCCTAAAACAAACGAACGAGCTCCGAAGGATAATCTGGCCCATCTGGCCGGGCTGGACAGTGATGGGCTTCTCCTATTCCGGCTGCCATGGGAGATTGAGATTTTGTGTTTCAACAACTCCTCAGCGGCAGCGTTTCTCGATGGCTGCGATGCGGAGCGGATAAGAAGATAGTTCCCTCGGAGTGCTACGAGTTGGGAAGAATCCGAGCATCCGGGCATCCTGTATGTGAGTTTGGGCACCACTTTTTCGCTTTTGGCAGCCAGCTAGTTGGCTGGCTGGCTATCTTCAAATTGTATCCGCAGCCCTTATCGTGATCGCGCGAGACTCGCCGCGACACCCAGGGACCACTTTCTATAACTTCATTAGCCCCCGCTGGACGAACTTGTTTTGCCACGGTCCCACGGAGGGGTGGAGGTGCGTTCAATTTGGTGATTTGGCACCGACTGCCAATATCGGGCAGAAAGTTGGAAAACTTTTCCGAAACTCCACCACCATCGGACCGCGCCATCTGTCGCGCTCCCCGGGCCACCGGGTGCCCGGTTCGTCCAAATTGTTTTCTAATTCCGCGCTCAAGATTATTTCCCAATCGCACTTGATTGTGTTTAAATTTGGCCGCTCCCGGGCTGCCCCTCCCACGGGGGTTCCGTTCCGTTTTGTTCGACCCCGCTGTTCGTTTGCCGGTCGAGCGCCATCTTGCTTTTTATTCCTGTTGCCGAGTCTCGGGCACCGATTTGCTTTTGCCCAACTATTCCCCAAACACTCATTTCCAAGCTGCTCGGCGGCGGAGACCAAGGGCTGCCCGTTTTCCAGGGCGGGCACTTGGGTCGGAAAATGAGGGGACACGATCGGCCAGCCCCGGTCTAAATCCGGCTAAGCTCGAAATAACAGCTGGCCCTGCACATTTTCGTCACGCTCTCTCCGTGCTCTGCTTTCTTTGCAACATAACACCTATGAAGCGTGGTCCTACGGAAGGACTGGGAAGCCCCACGGGTGGGTGGCGGGTATCGTTCCGTTATGCAATCACTCTTCCAGTGCCTCGGACCCCGCCTCGACAAGCGTAACGGGCGAAGACAACATCTCAAGCCCAGCCTGATTGGTGACTACTTTCGACACTGATCGGTTGGCTGGGTTGCGATTCGGGGGCAGTGAGCATATTTATGCTGTTACAGTGCGGTGGGCTGGGTGGGCCGTCCCACCCGCCAGCATTGAGCACCAGCAGCAGCATCATCATCATCATTACGGTCAACGTTTCGTCCTCGTTTCGAGGCCGACCCCCATTGCTGGTCGGGAGCGTCGGCGAAGAAAAGGCGACGAAGAAATTAATCAAAAATCGATCAACATCATGTTTGACCGGGCGGGTCCAGGTGGTCCCGGTCCATGGAGGGACGAACGAAACGGGACATGCAGTCGTCGACGGGTCGTTGCTGCCTACGGCAAACTTGCATCTACGACATGCTCGCAGCATGTTTATGGTTTATGTTTTCTGCTCTCCACTGCGACGTGCAATGTTGTCGCTAATCAGATCGAGATGATTGAAATACAATTGCGGCCAACACGAGCAATGTTATGTTGGAGCATAAACTGCACAAACATAGCATCGTTTGTACCACAGGTAGTATCCACTTTCTTGTTGAGTGTTTTCGAATGGTTGTGAAATTAAAACTCCCAACGGCCGCTAGTTACGCTTCGTAAACTAATTTCATCATCAGCCCTGTTTGAGTTTTTGGAGTTCATTTAAAGCCCACTCGTTTCCTCTCCCGATCGTTCGCGTTGTCCTTAACTCGATTAGACGATTGCACGCCCGAAAGTGAGCTGAGCTATAAATTTTAAAGCTCTCGATCATTTCTGCCGATTATCGGCGCGCTTAAGCGAAGTTCCGGGAAACGGGGTCCGGGCGAAGCTAGAAAATGGAAAACGAATTTTCCGCTTTCCACGGCGAAAAAAGGCGTCGTAATTATGCCGCCCCAACCTGACCGGTTGGGACCGGTGTGAAAATGGCCCGCCCAGCCGACACTTTGATGTTCCCTTTTTCCGATACGAATCGATTGGCGCCTTTTTCTTCGCTACCTTCGTCGTTTCTGTGTCGCTTTTCTTTTAATTTGCTCCGAAAGACATTTTCCCGTCCCATTGGTTTTCGTGCCGTTGCTCACGCTTTCCTGTTTTCGCTTTTGGACCTTCCGTGTCCGAGTTTTCAGGCTGTGCACCGCAACCAGCCGATACCAGAGTCTCCGGTTCCGGCACACTTTCAACCGCTCGATCTCGCCACCCCGTTGGTTTCTTGCCGGTTCTTGCCGCCGCTGTTTTATGGCCCGCTCCGTTCTGGGACGGTTAGATGGACGCCGAGAGTCCGGAGACTTCCGGAGTCCTCGTCCGCTGAAGATGCCGATTCCGATCGGCTCGCCGTCCCGACGCTTTGGTTGGTAATTTTCAATCTGTTTTTGCTGTCGAACACTCCGAAACTCACCACTGAACCCCTTCTGGGCAGGACAGAAAAGGACACTCAGCAACATAAAGGTGTCGAACGCAAGCGTCCCGAAAAACCGGAACACAAACAAAGAGATAACAAAACAACGGCACAAAAAACGGCCGACCGGTCGAAAAGAGTATGCCGACGGGACGGGCCATCTTATCGGGTACCCCCGATTAGGGGCCGTGGAAAATCCGTTCCCGGTTGACCCCTCGGGGCGGAAGAGGACCCGTGACGGGCGGAGTGGTGGAAAAGTGTGCCACAGACCGTCTCGGGCTCGGGATGTCCGGGTTTTTTCGAGCGACGAGCGATCTCGAACATCAAAGCAGACCGCGTCCTTTCGGGGCCGAGACGAGACGGATTTCACTTTACTTTGGCCGCCCTTCAGTCGACGTGTCCTTTCGGCATGCCTTAGCGGTCGGCTCCAGCCGTGCTGGAGCGTGTCAAACTGTCTTACCATTTGTAAATGCCGCCGCAAAGCTTTTGCTGCCACCGAAGCGGACCGAAATGGGTTGAACATATCAAACACATCTTCGTCCGGGGGGGGGCCTGGGCGATCGATTCGGGTTCGGGTCCTTTTGTGCACTGGGGTGCAAATAACCAGCGACCGGGCCCCCACCGGGTAATGGAGTGCGTTTCGGGAAAACCACTGACTGTCAAAATGCCGCTACAAGTGGCAAGATGGGGGGCCCATTAAAAAGGAAAACGAGTCCGGCGAGCACTTTCAATCAGCACTCGAACGTCTGTCCGGGGACCGGAGGGCGCCATGTTTATGCTGCGAATCGGTGAAGCGATCAACAACAAAATATGCTCGAACGAATCCGTATCGGCGTTTCCAGTGAGGGATTTCCTGGAAATAATTATGTAGCAACCCGTTTGCTTCGGAACCGCTTGGAACCCGGGGCGTGTGGGGCCCGAGGGCCGAGACTGGGAGACACTTTTGGATGCTCCATACTTATGCAAAAACTAATAACCGGGCCCGCTGAATGTCGAGGCCGATGGCCGGCCGATGTTTGCCGGTCCCAAACTTCATTTTCCCATTGGACAAATGTTTGCTTCTCGGAAGATTCTTTACCTTCCCGATTACCGGAGGATGTCCCGCCGACAACCGCTCGTCGGCTTACCAAACCAGATCCCAGGTCCCAGGATGTGTGCGGGCTTTGACCAAAACCCCGGTTCCCTCGAAGACGCATTTTGTCCTCGTCGATAATGTTGACCGACGGGTGGTCTTTCCGTTCGCATGAAATCATAGATGAACCCACGTGATGCGCGCGGGGGGCCTGAGGGTTCAAGGTTCCGCTTCCCAAGAAGCAGCGATCTTCCCAGAAGGACTGCGGCGTAGAGGTACCAACGCCACCGATCGAGGCAGAAGCAGAAAAAAGGAACATTTATCACATGCTGCGCTTCGGCGAAAATTCCATCCTTTGGCTGCCGGCGCGAAGGAATGTGGCCACGGAGCTAGCGGTATTCCAAAGTGAATTTCCGACATTCTTCAAGACTTCTGGAGGGGGCAGACCCGAAAAAAAAGCCGGGGGGGGCCGAGATGGAATTCGGCTTCTTCGAATAATTCGACATGTAATTGCACTTATCGCACGTCATAATGTAGGTTGGGGTTTTGGGGGGCTCAGACCAACCGAACCGATCACAATTATGCCTATCAATCGCGCATCGGCAGCGGTGTCAGTTTGGCCACGTGGGGACGACGCTGGACATGCCGCAGGGGGCACTCCCCACTCACCCAGTCCCGCGGGGCAGCCAATTTATCATCATCGCTCTAAATCCATTTGCGTGCCCGTGGCTCGTGCTTTTTTCCTTCCGACCGTTTGCTTCAATCAAGCGTGACAGATCTGTCAGAGCCCTCTCGACAATCGGACTACACTTTACATTCTCGCTGCGAAAAGCGTACGTCATCTGTCATTTGCCGACGACGGCATCAGCCGTCATTCGCAACGTGGGCCGTGCGCCGTCCACGGTCTCCGGTGGCTACGGGTTGAAGAAACCAAACCCCACGCCCCAGTGGACACCGAGAATCATTTTTCTTGCCTTTTCCTCAGCGAGATTCGTCCGGAAGACAGCCCAGTTTCGGCCTGCGGATGACTTTGGATAAATGCTGCGACCCCTGCCCCCGGTTTGGCATGCTTTAATTTATGTTGTGCCACATCATTTCCGTCACCCAGTCCGCCCGATACACGTGTTTCCGGGGCCTGACTTGTAGCCGGTTGTTTGTCTAGGCTCATCGTCCGCCGTCAAGTGTCTCTTGCACCCCCCGGGGGGAACGGTGAGCGATACGGTGACGGGGGCCTTCCATCATCGGTCCCCGAGTGGGGCGACGACGCGTCGGCTTGGGGTCCCTTGTCGCGGGTGTCGTCATATCGAAGCCGGCAATTTTGACACTCTTCGCAGAAAGCTCCCGAAATTTATGGCCTCTGGCGCCCATCTCGAGTCGGTGCCCATTGTTGACGGATCGCGTTGCCAGTCGGTCGGCGTTCGGTTGGTTAAGCCAAAGTTTGGCAAACTTCATTAAACAGTTTCACCCATCCGGGGAGGGATGCGACGGAGCCGGGAACTAATCAGGATTCCACACGACGGAGTCTTCCTCGGGGAAGCCACACGCTCGTGTGTTATGTTTAGACAATCCACGGCGCTGGTGTCGCGACCGCGAAATGGGAAGAGATTACGGAGGATAATCGAATGACAGCACGAACGGTGGTCGCTGGTGCTTCCGATTCCGCCCAGTAAGATTTCTTTCTCTCTCCGCCATATCGGCAACCACCTGGAAGGATCTTGAATTTAAGCTTAATGCAACTCATCAACTCAAACATTTCCCTTGATCCGCCGGCCAAAGTGGTGGCCCAAACCCCCCTTGGCTCAAACTTCCAATTAGCCTTCCGGCCACCTGTAGCTGATGGGCCCATGGGCCAGGGCGTCGGTTTCTAGTTCCGCCCTACGAAATATTAATTAACCCCGGGCCGGGCGTGGTTTTGATCGACTATTTTTCAGCTCCGCTCGGTCCACTTTCGTTCGGCATAGCGGCAACCGAGCGAGACTTTGACTTCGTTTCAACTTCATCAGCAAGTATCGACAATCGTGTCCGGCGTTGGCTAAAGACTGGGCCTGGCCAAGGAGCGGATCTCGTTTTGCCGGCGACGAGATGAGAATTGCCGGCGAAACATCGTTTGATGTTCCGCTTCGGGGTTTCCCGACGTGGGTTTAGTAATTAGGATTTAAGCAGTGTGGATGAAAGGCCCCCCCGAGACAGGGTTCTATATTTTCGAGCAGTGTTTAATTATGAAATGTTTTCACTTACCGCCAAAGTGTTCCAGAAGTGAGCTTGTTGAACTTCAGTAGCCTTAAAGCATACTTTTATTTATGAACTGCGTATTTTTCAAGCTCAAGTGTTAAGAGATGTTAATGAAGTGCAAAAGTGTTAAAATGAATGGCAAACAACAGTCGAACACCGTTAAGCATCAACTTCGTGAATTTAAAGAATATTTATCCAGTATCGAAATGTAAGGTTCAACTTGAATTTGGAAGGAATTACTTTTGTAGTGTTTCTTTAATTCCGGCGTTCGACTGCACCAGCAGTTTCCTGGCGTTCTGCAAAGTTGTGTTTAATATCCAGGCAGTACCATTAAAACAGCAGATTTGCGTAAACTTTGAGGCGCAGCATTCGTTGTCGAACCGCTTTAAAGGTCGCTCGACAACCAAAAAAATTAAAACAATCAACTGTAAGGCAAAAGAACGTGAAGCGAAAAATAAAACGGCACCAAAACGAAATCGTTAATTCATGGAAATCGCGCCATGTCAGGCGAGCCACACGGAACCACAGCCGTCCGGAGTCCGGGGTGCGCAAAATGAACCACCCATTATATGTTGAGGTGGCCCGTACGGCCCTCCACACGCGGGGCCACTCGCTCCCTCCCACCCGCTACGCACCACACAATGGGGTCAAGATCCCCGTGTGTCCGGCGCGCATAAATCAAGCGGAAAACAATTTCTGTTCGTTAATTTATATGACTCTGCGCGCTTTCCGTCGCTGAACTTTTTTGTTTTCGCTGTTGGAAAATAAGTTTATGGGCCGCGGCGAGAAAAACGCGAGCGTAAAATTAAAGCGAAAAAAAAGTTCGGAAAGCCGAACATAAAATTGGCCAACTGACCTCCGATGAGTTTATTGCTCGTCGTGTCGTAAAATGTCGGTGCGCTCGGGTCACCACCCCATTTAACCTTTTCCGATGGGCCGGTTGCATTCCACAGGACGTTTGGTCGTGCGTGGGACGGCCCACCACACGGCGCGGAGGCGTTCGGAAGCCCGAACCAGTTGCCGTCGGCTGGCCGCTCGTGAAGGTTAGCCGGTCAAAAGCGGATTGCGTGATGAAAAATCGATATTCCGCGCACACTTCAACCAGTTGATTGGGGGCCGTTCCGTTCGGACCCGCGACTTTACGACCCGCAACGGTAACACTTGCGGTGGCTTTAATAAATTTAATTTGTCTGTCGCTGCCTCAACAAGCCCCCAACAAACCCGAAACCGGCGGGTCGAAAATCTAATTAGAATTAGTATGCTTCCGGCGGCGGCGGCGGTCCCGGTCCTGAGGGTCCTGAAAAGCCATCGATGCACCGAATTCGAGATGCCCGTTTAAGAAGCGTGCCCCGAGACGCGCGAATGATAATCGTCCTGCCAGCTGTTTCTCGGGCGGATCTCCTTATCGGAGGGCGCCACCCATCCGGAGTGCGCGGGGACCAAATTACATACCACCACACCTTCTACCGCACAGCCACATCTTGTGGCACTTACCGACGGAAGTGCCGGCTCCATCGGCGTAATAAGCCGGGCGCTGCTACGGTTTTAATTAATTTCCTCGGAGGGCGCCCACTTTTGCGTGTCGCGCACACCAGGAATGAGCGATAAAAATTGAAAACTAATTAAAAATTTTACAACACCCTGAAACGGCCACCGTAGGCGATCCAAATAATACATAACCAGCGCCGCCGCGTCAGGGCAAAATCGACGGAAATGATAATTAGAAGTGGAAGCAGAAAAAGAAACGGCACTTAGCGCCGTAAGGGGCGCGCAACATAAACGGTTCTCGGTGGCCAGTCCGACCGGAACCCCAAATCGGAGCTGGCCAACCGAACGCGTCTTAAGTGCGTCGCCCTTTTGTTGGGCGTTCGTTGGCCCCCGAAGGCTCCTGGCGATGGTCAGTCGGTTGTGTGCTTTAATTTCGCATCCTTGTTTTATGCGTCACAACATTTCCGGCCCGCTTCCAGCTTCGTTCCGGATCACCGGCCTTCCGGCACAATGCGGCCAAAAGTTGGAACAATGCAGCCCGGCCCGGGCCCGTGGGAAGGAACTTTTGCGGCCCCCGGAGGTCGATTGTCTTTTTATGCTTTTTCGGCACCGTCCCAAAAACTTCCGTGACGGTCCGTCACCGGACGTGAACTATGCTGCGCTGGGGCTGCTGTTTTGCATGGATGTAAGCAACAGGCCAACAACAAACACACTGACAGGGCCCAAAAAACATTAGCTAAAATATGCAAAACCCAAATGCCCGCCCCACGGCCGGGAAGTGGCGCCTCATAATCAATAGAACAGCCCGCTGGCTGGCTGGCTGGCTGGCTGGCTGGCTGGGGACGGTGGTGCCGGGTGCCGGATGCGGAGTATATTATTCTGTTGTAAGCCCACATGCCCGGTGGCTGGCCGGTCGGTCGGTCGGTCGGCCGGTCGGACTGGTGGCTGAATATTTAATCGCAAACTCTCCTAGGAATAATTTAATTACGAAAACAAACACCCGTCGGGATTAACGCTGAGGTGGAAATTTTACCAACAACAACAAACTTCCTTCGCACGCCATTTTCTTTCCCTTTTTTTGGGGGAGGGCCCACTTTGCTGAGTCCTACAGCATACAGGGCTTTTCGCGTGTGGGCTGAGGTCGGTGAGATTCCGTTCGTCCACACTCCCGACGTTGTTTTTTTCTTCTCTCAGGCGTTTTTATGCTGAACCTGCTGAACCGACCGATGCTCTCCAATCGACCGTCTTGAGCAGTCGGACCGCCGGGTGGGCTCCGGAAAGGGCCCACCACCATGGTGGTGAGTTGCCTCACGTGCTGATGAAAGCTGTTTCCTTTCGCCGGCAGCAACCCGGTGCCGCAGGTTGCGGGTTTCATACTTAATAACTTACTCAAACAGAACGTGCTCGGGCGTAAGTGGGGTGGTAAAAAGCATAATCGTCGATCTCTTTCCGCTCGGTCGGTCCGAGGCCTCTCGGTCGCGCCCGACCTCGCGTCTCTTTATTTGGTTTTAATTCAAAGAAGCAACTTTCGAACGTCGTTCTTTTGTCTTTAACGCTACTTCTGCGTTTCTCGTTTCAGGTTAGTACGCCCTCGCCGCGTCTGCCTGGAAAGTCCTGTTTGGCGTTGGATTCGACTAAACATTTGCTCACGGACCTAACGGAATAAAAGTGGGTCGCAAGTAAGGAAAGACATCATCGAACAGGCTGCACAAACGCATCGCGTCCCGTAATGTAATTCAAATTTACTGCTCGTCCGCCCTTGTTGGGCCCAGAATATTCGGGCCCATTTCATTTCACATTATTCCAATTTGGTGGGCTGACGACCACGGGCCTGGTTGTTTGTGGCCGTGGGATTCTAAAATTGCAAATTCGCCACTGTTCCGACCCGGCATCGAATTACCGACGACGACGACGACGATCGGCCCAACATCAAACGGCCTGGGCCCCAGTTTACAGTTTCCAATTTCAGGCACAAAAGTAAACACTCGACCGGCCTGCAGCTTGGCAAGTGGGCCCCAGTTGGGACCCTGGTGGACATGCATTGCGCCATCGCTGCGCTGCGACCGGCGATGCTGCAATCCGGTGCGGAGCTTTCGCTCCGTAGTGCATGCGCCAGGCGAGTGGCATTAATCATTCCACTTTATCTATCCAATATTGTCACAACGTAATCAATTCATTTATGCTACACAAGCGCGCACGGCGTAGCAATAGTGTGCCGGGCGATCTAATCTTATGCAAATGCACGCACACACACACACGTACACGCACACGCCGATACATAAACAGGATGGGCCGTGTTGCCGTGCGATGGACGAGATCGTCATCGACACGGGTAACATCATTATCTTCGCCGCTATCGGCGTACGCCATCGGATCGGCTACCGGCCACCGATGGCTGCGATGACGATCTCTTGTGTTTGCTTCCACTCTGTTTTCGATAGCCGTAGAAAAAAAGCAACACGGCACTGAATCGGGAGGATTTATGTACGAGCGCTTGTCGCGTGCTCCGGCATATTGATCGCCCTTTTGCCCCGACGGACTCTGGGGCAACTGGGGAAGTGGGACACGTTGCCCGTAGAGTACGTCGAAGTGGGTCGATTGTTCGATGATTTGGTATGCAGGTAAATCTGTATTAGAGTTTATGTTACCGAAAGCCTTTTATAGCAAACGAGTGCAAAACAGAGCTTCAAAATAGTTAAACGATTTTGTTTTGAAGAACTCAATCAATTTTAAATAACGCAATAAGGTGTACAAAAATTGGCCGTCCGCGGTACTTTGCCGATTTTGCATTCGTATTGCCTTAAGTTTGTTTTATTACAGTTGGAAAGACTACACTATCGATCGCTGACAGTTCATTTTTGCCCCAGCTTGTAATCGATTCAAGGACCTGCGATTGTTTGCTTTCTTCCACACAGCTCAATTTACAAATGCCCTCTCGACAATGGTCATCAATAATGTACAGTTCCCCATTAAATTGCTTGGCGAGTTATTAGAACCCCCTACAGCACGGCATCTCCGGAATGTGGCACGCAGAACGTAATGGTCACAAAGGGCCGGACTGGATGTCGGATGCGTTAATGATCTATTGCGTCACGTTTAGACCCCCCGGTGAAAAAAGGGTTCCCGGGCAAATAGTCCTCACGCACGCCATTGTCGACTGGGACCGGTGCGCCGATGGCCGATAGGACACTTCAGGACACTTCACACGGCACGGCACTCTCGACACGCACGAATCGGAACGGTGAATTCATCATCACCATCATCATCAGCATCATCTACCGAGAGGGTATGCCGGGCCAATCGTCGACGTCGGGCTGACTATTGATCGCTGGAGTTTGCTGCACACTCCATCAGATAAACGCATATAATTTAATCAATAATTTATAAGCGCCAAATTAATTCTCCATGGCGTGCAGGGCTCCGGACGTCCGATGGACTAGGACTAGGAGCTCGGCTAGGTCTCATTGCAAACACCACTTGGCCGAGGTCGCCCCAGTGGGTGGCTCGGTGGGGACTACCGTCACCCATGCACCTTCGCGGGCAGGGATGCACCTTCGTTGTCGTGGCACTGCCACCCGACTGTAACGTGACCAGTAATGGACAGTCAGAGTGAGTGATAGTATCAACCTGTCGTTCCACGCCACTGTCCTTACGGTAGCATCATTTCGTGCTCTCTCTCTCTCTCTCTCTCTTCCGGTACTCTATCTCTCTCGCTCAGGCCCTTCTGTACGAATCCTTTTGCCACCGATGGAAAGTTGTTCCGCCTGTCCATCGCAAACAGTGGTAGGGTCCTTTCAACTTTACCATCCTCCGATGCGGAACTCTCCGATGCGCTTAAGTACTCTCTCTCGCTCTCTCTCTCTCTCTCACACACACAGAGACACACAATAACACTGCTCCTCTGCCATCTGGATCGATAGCCGGAGCGAGCCGGAGTGTTGTCACAATAGGAAAATTAGGTTAGGGTTGTGGCAACCTGATGGCTCGATTCTTACCGGCCCGAAGAGCTGCCCGTAGCAAGGTGAGCACGGGAAAGTGTGGTTCCCCCGAGGATAGGAGAGATAGAGAGAGAGAGAGAGCGAGAGAGATGCTTCCCTGCCGGAAGTTGAACCAGTATGTAACGTGAGGATGCATTAGAAACACGGAAACATCAGCAATCCCCGGGAGCAGGAGACATGAGCTTGCGAAATTAACATGCTTAACAGTGCCTCTGGCGGGCGGGCGACCATAAACGGTCGACAGGCAGACTGGAGGACTACAAGGACCTCTATTTATGATCAGCGTTCGGAAATGGTACCATTGCGTACGGAGAGATCGTTCCAGGGATGGTTTCTAATTTCAGGAAACCCATCTTTTATCTAGAATCAGCTGAATGGTTCATTTAGTGCAGAATAATGCTCATGAAGCAAGAAAAATCCCCGATGAAATGGATGTTGGGAGAAATATCTGAAATGCTTAAAGGCGAAAGATAACTTTGAACTTTGTTATGAAAACAGAACAATTCATTTAAAATGATAATAAGTATTGGAGAGTCTACGTTGAGTTGCTTGAATTGCAGAACCCATGAACAAAGCCCATTGCCCTCGGCTGCTTTATTTAATCAGTCACTTCGACAGTAAAACCTTCCTTCACCGTTACTGGATCAGCATTCTTACGCAACCACTGAGGGGCTTATGGCCAACGCAGCAAACCCGGGCCCGTTTCCAACCTCAGGGCTCCTGGGCTCCTGTGGTCCGAAATTTAATTTTGCTGCAACTGTCACAGCAATTATTGTCTGCTCAGCGACGCGTTGTGACCGGTGATTATGGACACTTCCCTACGCGTGTTGTGTGGGGCACACTACTCGAGCAAGCATCGAAAACACGTGCCAAAGTGACTGCACAGCGGCAAAGAGGAAGAAAAAAACGGAACCAAAACGAGGACGTTCACGTCAGCATTCGTCAGCATCGTAAAGCGGCAGCATTAAGCAACCGGCCGGCCGCCGGTGGGTCCGTGGCCAGAATGGCATTATTTTTCAAAAACAATTTCATAGAAAACGAGTGAACTCACCAAAACACATCACTCTCTCTCTCTCTCACACACACTCAAAGCTCGATGCTTCGGAAACTTCGTTGCTTGCTGCGATGAACGGAGGAGTAAATTTTATTACCTTTTGAAGATATTATCTTGCCTCGTGTGCAGCCCGATAGTGTTGTTTTCCAGTTCCGGACAAGGACCGGAGCTGGTCTTAGGCTGGTTGGGGCCCGCCAGGTCGTCATCGTACCGTTCTCTCTCTCTCCATGTTGCTTATTATGACAACGTAAACTAGCGCTAACAACATCTCGCCCAGCGCTCACGGTGGCTCGAGTTGTGTCTGAAGTAAATTTGCCCGTAATGTTGAGTCAGCATCCGTATTTTAGACGGGGCGCCGGCACTGACGGTGTCTGGAAGTGGTCCGGATGATAAAATTACACTCGCCGGTGAATTTATGTCCCTGTTTACCGACGTGGCGGTGGGCAGTCGTTGAACTTTCGTTGGATTTATCCTGAAAAAAGCAGAGAACGAGTAAACAGCACTAGATTTCTTCGTTTCATTCATTTTGTATAAGCAGAATGGTCCGAATTATTTTCGACCAATGCCCACGCAGCATACGGACACTCGTAGAACTGCGTTTAGAACTCATAAGACAAGAGAAATTAACACCTTCACCCGGAACGGTACTTTGAATCTTGTGGATTGAAGCTGAAATCTCATACAGCTACTCTTCAAAATGCATCTCTTATCCGCCCCAAAATGGAAACCATTTGCTGGCCATTCATGGAAGAGGCTTTCGGCACTCGCAGCACAAGTGCCAGTGGCCGGTCGTCGTCAGCATAAGCCGCACGGTCGGAACACCTGAAGCCGTAGCCATTCACTTTGCCTAATGAAAATATTGTTGCCAAGGATTTGGGGTTTGGATTTCACCCTTGGGATTGTGTGGTTTACAGTACCGGTCGGCCGGTCGCAACGAGATCTCGTCAAGGTCCCGGTACCCCGTTTCGGGGCTTCTTGAAACCTTACACCGCAGCGCAGAGGAGCGCCCAGCTTCTCGCCACAAGCCCTGGGGTCTGCTGGGGTTTTTCACCACGATTGAACGGCCCTCGTGTTTTGCATCGATTTCTCCGAACGGCTTTCGGAACGGCTTTGATGGTGGAGCTTTTTACGACCGAAGCGCCCATCCTTTCAATCATACACTGTTAAAAAAGAAGTGGAGTTGATTCAAACTTTACCGTCTCATGAAGTTCTGCAAATTTAGCTTGCTTTGGTAATCAAAATACAGATTTTGCGATGTTTTACACTCACTTTTGAAATAACCTTCGGAAAAACAATCTTCCCGCTAAGCACCCAGCAGGACGCTCGGTTACGGCAGTTCCCAGTGAAGCATAAAAAGCTTCGCTTAGAATATTAAAAAGCCGAAGTGCAACCCTGCGATGAGCTCGGCGTAACTAATGCCGTACGTGCCACGGAGAGATACCGAGCAAATCGGTGCACACACGCGGCCCATGCACCGAATTTACCAATAACTGAAGCAGGAACACACCGCAGGAAAGCAATTTCGGATTATCGCATCGTAAGTTTTCCGGTGGAGCGAAGAAAAAACTCGGCACACACGCGCGCGCACATACGGACGAAGACGAAAATCCCATCGCCCGTGTATCCGGAAATCGAATCTTAGCACGACCAAGCCACAAACTGCGGTATGCTTAGAGAGCAGCAGCCCCACCCATGGCCATGCGATAAATCCCGGCGCTCCGTACGAAGCCGAACCCCGGGAAGCCGGGAGATGGGAGCAAGAAAAGAAAAAAAGGAAAACACGGTAAACATTATTCTAAAGTTTTCCCTTCTCCGACGAAACGGTGAGTGGCCGTAATTCGGCCCGTCCACAAGGATGCTGTGCGAAGTAGGGATGGCGCACTAGTGCCGCCAATCGATCGATCGAAGTCATAAAGAAGCTGCCCAGCATGGCGATGGGACACATAAGCAAACTTTCTGCGGTTGTTCCGATGTTCATGGCGTGAAGTTTTTGGTCAACACCGAAACGAAGGAACACCGCACTAAGAGGTCACCCTTCGATGGCCGACCCTGGCCGGGATGGGAGTGGCCCCGGGGTTTAGGGTTTTGCATGTTTCGTTCGCTCCATCTTCGAAATGACCGATCGGATTAGGCAGCATTAGGCGAAGAAGGGTCTGCAGCGTGGGGCGATTAAGATTGGCCCCGAAAATCGGATTCAATCGAAATGGGAACCGAATTTTCAATGATTGGCCTACCGGATTTACTTCCTCTCGTGCGTGTTGCTGTGAGATTGTTGCATCAGATTTCCGTTTTTCAGCTTCCCGTGGCTCTATCTTGTTGGGATTATATTTCATCTTCTTCGGAACGTTCGTCGGAATGCCTGTGTCCTACTACAAAGTCTTCGGATCTTCCTTCGGTTTGCTCACGCTATGCTATGCAGTTCCTTTTTCCCACCAAAAAAACGCATCATGACCGATGCCAATGGTGATTGGAACAGACCATGACGGAGTCAGGGCGTAATGCTCCATTTAAATGCAAACCCCTTCTTGCCGGCTCATTCGCGGCCCGAGCATCGACCGCCAATTTACCCAAATAAACCCGTTCGCTCAGGCTAGGCTGGTGTATTTATTCGAAGTGGAAGTTTCACTTCAAACTCGAAACCCGATAGCGAGCGGACCATTAACTGCAACACGGGCCGTGCCGTGCCGCCTTCTGGCCCCCGGTGTAAGGCTCGGCACCGATCAACGTGGCCCACCACACGCCTGGGAAATCAATATGGTTTGCTATAAAATTTACTGCTAATGAGTTTCGGAAACAGTTCCTTCGAGGAAAAGCCCACGGCAGAAGCCGTCGATGCGATGTACCGGGACGAAGGTACCGATGAGGGCCGTGTGAACGGGGACCTCAATGTTTCGGTCTCCCGGTGAAGTGTTTCGAAAACGATTTCTTACGGGTGATTTGGGAGCACTGCTCGTTCGGTGCGGTGCTGTGCGATGTACGAAAAATGCATGCATTTATTAATGGGCCATCTCACACTGTTGCCGTTGCAGGTTTTCCCACAAGCAGTTTCGTATTTTTCACTCAAACCAATCATTAGCTCCGTCGGCTGCGACGGTGCCGTCGAGCCGTATTTTGGTTAGTTTTAAAAAAAGGTTAAAAAGGCTCCACGTTTCACATCCCAATTAAATACGATACAGATCGCATTGAGACAATTTGGGACGGCGTCGTTTAGGAGGAGATGAAAAGAAAACCTTTGGATCATTTTAAAATAAGAGAATATACTTTCTAAACACAACACCGCATACTTAATAAAACCTAATAACTGAAGCCCTTAATCAACTCCAAGCTCTCCATTTTTGACTTCAATTGAGAGATAAACAGTCTTAAAATTAGCAATGCCAATACAGCATTATGTTGCTATCGAATTGTAAAATTGAATGTTTTCATAGCGCTGTTTTTAAAACAATATTTAAAATAGACCTGAATTGGATCTAACACCAAGTTTACGCCCAACAGTGTTGTGTTGGCAAACTCCGTTTTTGCACGACTCAAGCTGTAAGGCGAAGTTCATTAAACCACCATTTTGGGCGACCATCCAGCAAAAAAGATACGCTGTTTACATTTACAGCGAACTTGAAGGGTTATACAAAAGAAATCTTTCTCCAGCAACCATCCGATGACAAAAACCGTCGACGTCGTGCTGCCGATTTGATGAAGTTGCCAGCAATTGGGCAAATATATTTCTTTTTATTACTTCCACTCTGCCCGGTGACGTCAACACGCTTTACGGGCCAATGGCTTACAGCTCCATCAGAGGCCGGTCATCAAAACAAAAACTTCACCCCTTTCCCAAACAACGGCCCACCCGCCCGGGGTATTGTTTTCTGGTGGCATGCGAAGGATCATCGCACCCGACGGACGCGGACGTCACTCAACACCCACCGGGCGGGCGGAGCATTAAACGCAAATCAGCATAACATTTGGCACATCCGCGAGTGTTGTGCCGGCTTGGCCCGGTTGTTGTTGTTGAAACCGGAGCTCGGTTGCTTGTGGTTGCGGGCTGTGGGGGGCGGGGCATGGGCATCGATTAGTGACACAACTTCGGCGCCCCCTCATTAAATGACACGAACGACAGGCTAACACCAGCACCACGGGGGCTGAGGATCGGTTAAGTGTTTCGGGTTATTGCGCTCGGGTCGGGCCGTTTGTTGACGGAATTGCCGTGAACAGGTGGAAATGGTTGGCCGTTCCGGAGAAGGTCTGGTCACTGGCCCGGAGATTTGAAGCCACCCGGGAAGTCCGATACCGTCGCAATTAGGGTTGGTGCAGCATAACCGCACACACGAAACCCCGGCAGCTGGCGCTTACTGGCCTGAGCTAAATGAGCCGGCCCGGTGTTACCACAGTGCATTCAGCTCACAGGCAGCTAATTTAAGTCGAAAAAGTTGCTCGTTGAGCAATTGCTCGTGTTATGCTTTTTTTATTTCGCCCCCAGGCCACGTGGTGCTTGCGTAAGCGCGATCGATCGAGGCGAACGAGCCCAACGTGCCAACTCGGGGCACGCGATTTTTACATTTTTATTACCTTTTATCAGCAACAGTGCCGCGCGGCAACAGAGATTTTGGGGGGAAGTTTCGTCACATCCGCATCCCGTGGCCGCCGCATTCGCCATGGCGATCATGGCGACAAGCGCAAGGCGCAATCTTCGTCGGCCGGGGACCGTCACAATTGACCGCCGACATTCCCGGGGCTGGAAACGTCTCCCACACGCACGTGGCAAGCACCAAACGAGAAAAAAAGCCGGTCGCTTCGAACCGAAAAATGCCCTGCGGAAGGAAAGCGGCAAAAAATGGCAAAGTTCGGCTCACGGGCAACCCAAGAGTGGACGTCAAATTCTTGCCGCCGTCCCAGGACAAAGCTTTTGCGGGGTACTATGCTACGCGAAATATTATTCTTTCCATCCCCACGACCAGCACCAAATGCCTGCGCCAGAAGCCACGAATTCTGGGCACCCGGGCCGGGTCCTCGGGCTCTTTATGCTGCGCAGAACACGCAAAAGAAGCCGCCTAGAAAAAAAAACAATAAAAGCAAAGCAACAAAAAAAAAACCGAAAGCTTTGCGCTTTATTCTGCGCATCACGCAAAGACCGAATCAACCCCGCGGAGGTGTGTGTCCCGGCCCGGGGTAGCGTGGAGAACGATGTTGTGCGCCCGACAACCACCCCACCACCCCACCACCCCACCACCCCAACATCGCCCGGCGAGTTTTATTGGCCGCGGAACACTCGATTGGTTCCATTTGCGTGAAGCGTTCGTAGAAAACTATGCTTAAATTTGCCATACATCATGTGAAGTGTCATAATAATCGGGACCGGCCGGATCGCTCTCTCTCTCTCTCTCTCTCTCTCTCTCTCTCTCTCTTGTCCTTGCCTACCCCAAGATCAGTTCCTTACACGCAGTCAACGCGGAGGCCGTGCCGTGCCCAAACAAATCAATTCCACATGATGGTGCTTTTATTGGATAAAATTGTACTTACCGAGCATTACATGTGTCCCTCCGTTCTCAGTGCCGTCGCATGCCTCCCGAGTCCGTGTGCCGGAAAATCGAAACCTTTCGACATCGGAACCGACCATTCGGCGGACCGGCTCGGAATGGGGAGTGCCCATCATCAAACATACCATCAATCATGGTGTTGCGCTTGCTAGTGGGTTAATAAAACATATGCACTGCCAGTCAAGTGGTGCAGTTTACCTTCGCTCGAATGCTCCGCTCGTATGTTTGTCGAGACCATTCGTTTGGCCGTAATTAAACTGTATTTGGTCGAAATTGGCCTGAAGTGGGCATGAGCATGGATTAAATCATAATGAAACCGGAATGATTTGCAGTAATGGGGACGCGAGCGACAATTAACCGTCCGATGGGACCAGAAATGAAGTGTTTAATTCAAATATGATTTCGAATTCTGAATCGGTTTCGAATCTGTTCCCCAGATTGCGCCCCACACGCGCAGCGAACAAGAAAAGAGTTGCCAGCAACGAATTCTTTGGTGGAGCTCTCCTAATTGCGTTAGCGCATCGTCAAACGTCGTCCCTCATTAGCCCTCGGGTGCTTCGGTATCCGTCCCCGGCGGTTGCTAAATTTGCTAAATCTGTGCCAAACAACGTGCACCGAGCACCGTAAATAATTGATTAGCTGAATAATGGAGCGGAACAAAATGGAAATGATAAGCGCAAATCGAATGAGCATAAGTGCTCACGGACACGCCGTCTGTATTATGCATGCGCGCCTTTCGCTCGCAATTAGTTGAAGTAAATATCCGACGCACATCAAACGCCCGTGTTGTTTGGCGTTGCGAGATTGATTGGGGCTCGCATTTTGATTGTTTTTGCACATTTTTCAATTATGCCATATGGACCGACCACGGCTACGTTACTAAATTAACCCCCCGACAGAAAACCTCACGGAAATACTGGAAATGGGCCACTTACTTACACCATTTTATTTACTATTATTGGCTCACCGAAATGTATGCTAATGGCAGTGTGGCGTTAAAAAACAAAGGGGACCGGCCAATGCGGCCAATCAGCAAAACAGCTGATCTGGCGCAGGCGTTCGTCGTCGCGCTGAACCCCGTCGGCGTTCGATTGGTCACGGTCGCCTGTTTCGATTCTGCTGACACTTCCGATCCCCGTGGGGGGGAGGCGATAAAAGTCCAGGTCCGAGCGGCCATCGAGCATTAGTCGGGTTGTAGAATTGGCACCGGTAAGCCCCGTCGGTGACCGGAGTAGTAATCGCGTCGTGACCGTGAGCATGAAGCTGAGTGTAGTGACTTTGGTTGGTGTCCTGTGCCTGGCGCTGCAGGTCAGCCGCGCAGCGCCGGTGGCGGAAGCATCCGGTGATGCCGTCGCAACGCTGCCGGAACTTACACGGCCAGCGGAGAACCTGAAGACGGTGGCCGAGACTGACGGCAGCAAACCGGAGGAAGGCCAGGCCAACGTGGCCCCGGCTTCGCTTTCGTCGGATGCGGCGGAGCAGGCGGAGGATCTTAGTGAGCGGGTTGAGAGTGGCGTCAGTAACTTCGTGCAGGAGGACAGCGTCGCCGATGCCTCGGAAGGTAGCGAACTTACGTCGAACGTTCGCGTCAAGCGCTCCGTGGCATGCACCGAACTCGTAGGCGAAGATGGCGTCAAGAAGACGGTGTGCGAGCAGGACCAGGACGCCGAGAGCAGCGACGCCAGCGCCAGCGAGGTGGCCTTCGAGCAGTCTCCGAGCCTTCGATCGTACGGTGGACATGAATCGAAGGGTTATGGTCACGGTGGACACGGAGGACACGGATACGGTGGACACGAAATGAAAGGATACGGTGGACATGAATCGAAGGGCTATGGTCACGGACACGAATCGAAGGGTTATGGTCACGGGCACGAATCAAAGGGTTATGGACACGGTGGACACGGGGGACACGGATACGGTCATGGTGGACACGGATACGGCGGACATGAATCGAAAGGATACGGACA
>NC_071286.1:25280318-25341610 GCF_943735745.2 Anopheles bellator
TACGGCGGACATGAATCGAAAGGATACGGACATGGTGGCCACGGAGGGCATGAATCGAAAGGATACGGACATGGCGGACATGGTGGACACGGATACGGCGGACATGAATCGAAGGGTTATGGTCATGGGCACGAATCGAAGGGTTACGGACACGGTGGACACGGAGGACACGGATACGGTGGACATGAATCGAAGGGTTATGGTCACGGGCACGAATCGAAGGGTTATGGACACGGTGGACACGGAGGACACGGATACGGTGGACATGAATCGAAGGGTTATGGTCACGGGCACGAATCGAAGGGTTATGGGCACGGTGAACACGGGGGACACGGATACGGTCATGGTGGCCACGGAGGACATGAATCGAAAGGATACGGACATGGCGGACATGGTGGACACGGATACGGCGGACATGAATCAAAAGGATACGGACATGGTGGCCACGGAGGGCATGAATCGAAAGGATACGGACATGGCGGACACGGAGGACACGGATACGGTGGACACGAAATGAAAGGATACGGTGGACATGAATCGAAGGGTTATGGTCACGGACACGAATCGAAGGGTTATGGTCACGGGCACGAATCGAAGGGTTACGGTCACGAATCCCACGGACACGGACACGGACACGGCCACGATGGCGGTTACGGGCACAAGAAGGTGTACCGTTCGGTCAGCTACGACCATCCTGCGCCAGTCGCCCACGGCGACTACGGCGGCCATGCCGAGCCAGCGCAGTGCGGCGCCAACTTGCTGTTCGGATGCTCCCCAACAGTGACGAAGGTTCCTTGCCAACCAGTGCACCACGAAGGATACGGACACGGCGGCTACGGAGAGGCCTCGGAACTGTCGTACCGCTTCGCCGCCCCAGAGCCCGTCCAGCAGGACGAGTAGTTAGTTCGCGTAAAGTATTCAATAAATATGCTGCAATTGTGCATCCTTTTAAGTCATTTGCCCGTGTCCGTTTTTGATAATTTTGCGGGATCGGGATTTTGGGAAGTCCGCTCTGTTGCCCGCGCCATCGTTCGACCTTCTTCGAATCGGTCACAGGGATTCGGTCCGCAAGGACGCGATCGTCGTCACGATCGGTTTTTAATTATATTTGAAACTCGTTACGCACATCTGCCGCATCTGGCCACCCGAACTTTCCAAACCCTGGCAAGTCCCTGGCAAGACGTGACTATAGACGACGGCTTCACATGCGTTCGCAAAGTTGCACCATTTGATGGATTAATAATCCATCTCGCCCTCGCTAATGCCGGTGGCCGCACCTTTCTCAGTCCCCTCAGGGCTTAGACCTCCTTCACTCCAGCCCGGTACGGTCAGCCGTTGGGAAGCAATCGGTTAAAAGGACAAAAAATCAGACCTGAAATTTGAAAAATGACACCGAAGTTGATTAAAATCTCGTCAGCCCCAGCTCGCCGGAACAACCGTCGGAAGCGACCCAGGACCAGTTTGTGCGTGCAAACACCTTTTCCGATCGATCCGATACTTGGCTGCCAGGGCCGGCGGCCGAAAGGGTGCTACAGCATCCGCCAAAAGGCCTGTATTTGCGTTACACGCCACGCCACGTATGTGAGTGCGTGCGTGAGTTTGGGACCGAGCGTTTGGCCAATCGCTTCAATAAATTATGAAACTTTTCGGATCACGTTTGACAAGTCATTAATCATAAAATAAGCATTAATCAAGTGTGAAAAAAGGTGGCATCGAGAGCGGCTGGGCCGCAGAAAGGACTTCGCGGACTGGTGGCTGGCGGAGTTGAGAGTTGATTTCAAAACATTTTTACATAAACCGATGATTTTGCACCAGATGGTGCCTGCTCATCGACGTCGCCGTCGGCGCTCAGTCGGTTGGTGAGCTCGCAGCAAAATTGTCGCTAATTTGGAGAGAAGCTTTTGCAAATAATCCTTTAGCCTTTTTGGTGCGAAACTGATCGGGAAAGTTTAAGGGTTTTTAGAAAATAAAAAATCATTAAAAGTGTTTTTTCGAGTAGGGCTCAACATGTTGCCAACCATCATAAAGTAAGTCGGTAAGTCATAAAGCCTACTTTGATGTTGCTATGGGTGATTGGCAATTGGCGATCGGTGTTGCCGGAATTGCTATAAAAATGCAAACGAATAGCTCGACTCGGATAGCGATTCAAATGCTAATCAATGGCTCACATTTCCTTTAACCTGGAGTCCTGTTTATATCAGAACTGTGACGAACAAGAAGGTTCCTACTATGTGCCGATGCAAATAGCACCTTTTTTATTATTTATGAGAAGAACAATGTTACTCACAAGCAGCGATCCTTGGCTACCGAATTCCTAAATTTTTCATTCTTCTTCTGCAGTAATAATAATTATTATTATTATGTGCGTAAAAATGTGCATCGTTTTGTTAACGATGTTCGTGGTTTAAGCGATTTATTTCATAGCTCAGGCCGCTCCACTCAGTGACAGTGGTTGCTATGGTAATGCGACATTAAGCCTTCGGCCGTTACGTGTTGCTTCACCGGTTCCGTCAATCACCGGTGCCGCTTATCGTTATCCACGTTCCGAACGCCACGCAATTTACGAAATTATTAATTTTCATTGTTCACGGCTTAATTAAAAGCCAGCCCCCGGAGTACAACAATTACGGACCATATCATTCTCACACTCTCAACAGGCATAATGAGCGGCCCGCCAAAACCTGCTGACGCCACATGTTTGCGCAGCGTCGCAACGGGTGAAATTAATCGTCCCGATTTTTGCAATACGCGACCCTGACGGTGCGGAACAATAAATAAATTGTAAACCGGGCCCAGGCGTGGCCGAAAATATCGGTTGCCGGTGTCGCACCGGTGTTGGAATATGAAATTTTATATTCCTCCATCGCGCGGCACGGCCCGTCACATTTTTGGGAACACGAAACTAAAGGTGACCGAGCATCGCATCACTCAACCGGCCCGCAAGTGGTTTGAAGTCAATTTGTTTGATAATGACTTTGACGCTCGGGCTCTCGGGCCCAGCAACAACGGCCTCATCGGAAGTCCGGCCGTCCCCAAAACGATGAAGAGGATGACAATTTACGGCCTCTATCGATCGCTGTCTCCCGTTTTGTTTCACATAGTGTTTGTGTTTGTGTGTGTTTGTAAGCGAGGGTCACCGATCATGCCAGAGGTCCGAGGGACCCGTCCTGTCTGCCGAGCCCAGGTTGGCCCGACTAGCATCGTATGTCAGAAATTGTTTGACATACAGCCATGACACTGGTTCGAAAGCTCGAAAGGATACGCCAAACAGCGCCGGTGCCGTTGGGCCAGCGATGCGAAAAGCAGCAGCAGGGACGACCAGCGAGAAGATACTCGTCGACGACGACGACGACGCCCATCCGTCACTGTGATGTATGATTATACTTCCAATAAATCAATGCTCGAGTTTCTCCGCGACGTACTTAACATGATCCTAAAACGAAGAGAGAGAGAGAGAGCGCTCGTCTTTCTCTTCGAGCGACCGGTGGGTGGCTAAATTTTCGTGCAACTACATCCGGGGGCCGGAAAATTTTGCGGCGCAGGACGTCGAAAAGGACGCGACCCATGGGCAGCCACTGGAATGTTGTTGCATGAGGATGTTTGACGGTCAGTGACGTGCCGTGACGGGCCGTCCAAGGACGAGCATCCTCGCCAGGAGGCGGTGGTGGCCTCGATTCCCACTCAAATGGGTGGACGATAAATTATGGTGCTTTATTGCATCTCCCAGAGTCCGGGGTTCGTGAGAGTAGCAAATTTAAATAACCGGCACGGATTTCGGGACCACAGTATGTAATTGAGTGCACGAAACCTGTGACCCTTCTCCCTCTCTTCATCCCCGCAGGGGGTCTGGTGCCTGGCCTGTTGTTTAAACGATCGCCACTCGAACCGCGTTGCAATCTCTAATCAATCTAAATACTCCGGTCGGCGTGGCGTGCGCTTGCACTTAACTTAATCGCGCTCGCGATGGTCATTAGTTTATAATTCTTTTCGTCGTTTGAAAGGTGCACCGCGTGTGCATGAAGGAATTTGGGTTTGCCAAAATGGCGGCTCTCGGAAGGGTTTTCCTGGAACTCAGAGCACCTGATAATTGCTCAAGCGTTGGATTGCAGCACTGCTTCATGCATCAGTGTTTGTTCTAACACCAACCGAACCCGAAGCTGCTGCCAAAGGCTGCTGCCGACAAGCAGCTCGGCACAACAACACCAGACGGTACCATCAATCATCGGATCATAATTTCGGAAATGTTATTTCAGCGAAAGTGGTGGTACCGGGCGGGCATGTGTGAGAAGTTTTGTGACGCCTTTGTTTATCCACGACATCTTGCGCGAAGTGGCATCTTCTCGCACATCCGATCCTGAGCCCCGTTCCGATAGCCTTCGATGTCGGCCTCGGCACTAGGCTCGGCTTATCCGTCTTCAATCATCGCCACCGCCAGTGCGTCAGCGTCGTGGGATCAGCACCCGGATGGTTGGCGTTCATCGGCTAGAGCGCCAGTGTCCTGACGGAAACATGAGGGCCTGTAATCCGTGGCGCGTTCCCTATGTTTTATCACCTCACCGCCGGCGCTCGGCGTAAATCATTCGCGGCGTCCTTATCGTTTCCATTCGTGCGGATAGACGAACGGGCCACCCGGACACCAGCGGATCAGGTGAAGAGCATTCTGATTGTTTCTCCATTCCGGAGCTACTTTAAGCCGTCGCGGGCCAGCGCGAATGTCAGCGCTTCCTGCGTCGCCTTGGCCACAGAATATAAATAGGAAGTAAATTACCAGATAAGTTGGCCCCATTTAGGCGCATGACAGCAAAACGAATGGATTATTTATATGGGACCGTCACCGTCCGTGGTCGTGTTTTTACCGCCACTTACTTCCGTCGCAGGACCTGCGTGTGTCCTCGCGACGATGGCCGGCCGAGTGGCACATACATTTTTTTTGTTGTTTTCATGTGCCCCATCACTGGAGGCGAGAAAAATTGGGCCCCATTAGGAACGGAGAAGCATTTTTCAAACACCCCCCGAGAGTCCTTGTTCGCCCTAAATGAGGCTATGAATATTTTTAACACTTCCAGCATGGACGGGGCCGTGGTCGCGTCCACAGGACAATGTATGCTTACTTAGGGTAGGCCGTTTTCCGTTGGTTTTTTTATCGTTGCTTCTTTCCGTTCGGTTCGAGTTTGATCGAGCACCACGTAATGAGTGGCTCATTTCGGCCCAGTCGAATGCTAAAGCCGCAAAGTGTGACTTCGTGCGCAGAAATGGTGTTCATTTGCAAATTTGGATGAAAAATAATGTTCTGAATCCGTCAGAGAAACTCGTCGGCTGTCCATGGCTAACGAAAAGGGGGTTTGAAGAAATCGACATTTTTTACGGTGTTCATAAGAGTTGTGGAACGTCAGTAGAGGATTGAATAATTGACAATAAAGTCTAGCAAAAAGAGTTACGATTGAATTATCGGTTGGCTATTTTCCTCATGCTATTGTGAAGAATGTAAACTGACATTTGAATTATTTTAAACAATTCGTTTTATTATTGGACGCTATTGTAATTTTACTGCGATGAATTGGGAAAAGCGTGGAGAATGTTAAAAAGTTATGCGGAATGGGGAAAAGCTTGACAAAGCAATACGTTTTTTTCTGAATTGTATCATATTTGTACACTTTATTCGTACATATGACTCACTTTTAATCCGCAGTAAACATCTGTTTAAAAATAATTAAAGGTTTGGGCTTCACGCAAAAATAATGGAGTTCTCTTTCCCCAACCTAATACAATTCGAACCAAACATTGGACAACAAATCAAACCATGACCGAATAACGTTAACCTTTCAAACGTGTTTGTATCAACATTCGTTTATCGTTTTTCGCTTTAAAAGCATCCTTTTACTACCGAAGGTTAGTGATAAATTCACGCAACACAAAAATCCCAATACGGAAGGAAATGTCGGACGGATGGGGCCTTCGCCCTGCGATGCCTCAAGGTTTCTGGCCCAGAGAATTGTATTCGACACGTTTCGATTTGTCGTGCGCAGAGCGGCTCACCTTTCCAGGGCTCTCCGGTTTCTGGGCACGCTCAAGTTGCGAACCCCTCCAGCGGCGGTGGAAGTCGGGTGTTCCCCGACCAAACTTCAACCTGAAACCTGGCACACACGCGCAACCAGTCACCGGCAGTAAGTAAGTCGGCCAGTCAATCACCTGGCAGGTTGAAGGTAGCAATTGCAAGCGCAGCAACATGAAGTAACACTCCGCTCGTCGTCTGCGGACGGTGCCGGCAGGTGGTTGGCAATGTTGCAGCCAAATAAATCCCGGCCCGAGCAAGGGCCCGGGAGCATCTTCTTTGCATATAGATGAGCTATGAATTTTATAGCGCCCCATGCATGCATGCTGCACCGAATTGGCGCAAACGCAAGACGGTGGCCAACGCACCGCCAGCCCGAAAGTGCACCACGTCAACCCGCGTTCCGATGTTTACGATGGCAATCGGCGGCGCAGCGCGCAGGGAGAGCAAAAACTGGAATCAGTTGCCGTCAGCAAGTTCCAACGACAGTGGCTTGCGAAAGTGGTGAGATTTAGCTTCTTTCACAAAGAAGCCAAATCAGAAAAGAGCCCGCTCTGGAAGATCCTGTCTGATTCTTGTCTGTTGCCCAGCGAAGAAATGCTGCGCCCAGCATGATTGCTTGGTCGCGATGAAATTGCTCGGGCTGGCAATTTACTGGAGCGCCATAATTTGCACTAACTGTCGCGGACCAAGAGTCGTTGAGTTACCGCTCAAACCGGGACTGACTTTCACGCGGATTAAATATTGATTCCACTCGCTATCAAAATGTAGCCCAAGGCAGGAAAAGCCATAACAAGTGGCGGATGAAAATTGGCACCGATCGAGCCCCCACCATTAACTGTGGGCAGGACACCAGAAACCGGAACGGAACCGGGAACCAAACAACCAAAGTTCATGTCGGCCACTTCCAGCAAGGCACGGCCCACGGAAACTTTCCCACCGACCGACCGACCGACCGACGTCGGTGTCAATCATTGGCAACTTTTCCGGTCTTTGCCTGTAGCCGGGCAAATAAAATATACAACCGATCGGGCGGTGCAGAAAGTTTTGTTTTTCACCACACAAAACTTCCTTATCCCTCCGGGGAGCGTGCCCGGGAACCGGGGAGCGTGCCCGGGGATCGGGGGGGAGCTGTATGTTGACAGAAAGTTGCTGACCATCGGGCAAAGTGTCGCACACATGTTTACGTAATGACCGTTGCGTGAAGGCATAATGAAAATTGTTTTCCTTTTTCCACGTGGCGTGGCGGAAGTCAAACTTTGCGATATATTTTTGGTTGTTGTTTACCGCAAAGCATACGGGCTGTGTGGAAGGAACACTAGGGGTGCGATATGGTTCTATTTTGGATTGTTTTTGTCGTATAGTTGAAAAAATGGTGGTGGTAAAAATATTGATTGTGTGTCATTCAAGCTGCTTCAGAGTCGAACCATCGTTCAACTGTTAACTGTCAAGAAGTACGATAATAAGTTAGCAACAACCAAGAGAAAGATGCGGCATTGAATAGGTGAATTACTCCGTTGTTCAATAAGTTCGTAGCCTCGATAAGGAAAACAGAATTGTATGGTTTGAAATACATTTTATTATTCATTACACTTTATTATTCAGCCTTATACTAAATCTCTTTAAGTGATTCGACGATCACTCCAATACGATGTCCTGTATTTTATCTACGATTTCAGGTGTTGTGTCTTTTTTTACGTTTTTAACATGGATCGTCTTGAAGGCTAGTACGACCACGTTTACAATCAAAGACCCCCCTTTTAATATATTAATTGAAGGCGAAGAGTACACTTTCAACATTTGTTCATAATTTTCCTTCACTTTCAAACCATTCAAAACTAAAAATGAAATCACTGAAATCATGCCGATACTACATGGTTTGTTAAAAAAATTAAGTGACCGATTAAATTGAAACATACGTTTATATTTAGAGTATATAAAAAAATTGGACTAGTAGCAGCGCCCTCTGATCGGAACGTAGCTAAGCAACTCGAGTCTCCGAACTTATTAAACTGCCCATTAGCTAAAACACAAATGATTGATTAATTCGTCCCAGAAATTCGTTGCCTATTTACATAAAATCATAGTCACACTACACATCACTTAAAGACTTGAAGTTAGTTCCATCTGGAGAGCTTCTGCATTAAAATCAGACCAATACATAGTTCAGTATTGCGATTAGTGTAGAAAGAGAAGAAAAGTTCATCGTCTCAGCATTGGAAAGTACAAGCGAAACACGAATTCCTCAACTTCCCCTAATGGTTCGGAACCAACCGTCAACCGGAGTTTCCGAAGAAACTCGTCAAACAACTCCATCCGGCGAATGAGTCAAACTAGTCGAACGTTAGTGGCCAGCACACTGTCCACGAACGGACTGACACTCCTGCCATTAAGGATTCATCACGGACTGCCCACCCCAAGCACGAAGCACGTTCAACCGTACGGTGTGTCCCGGGGGCGTGAAGGTGCCGAGAGGCCCCGTCGGCATCGATGCCGAATGGGCTCCCGACGGCCCTCCATAGGCCGGGTGTCGGTAGTATATCAAAAAGTTGTTCTGCCACCAACAACGAGGCAGTCGAGGAAGTAAATGTTGTTGCAGTGTGATCATGCGAAATCGTTTCGGTTCCGTCTTCGCCTTTCCCTGCCGGCCGCCGGCCATTACTTTTCCGTCCGCCTCCCCCCCGAAACAACCAGAACTCACATGGCGGCCTCGGAGCCGGAGCCTAAGAGCAATTTCTTGTGCAAATTTTCACGTTCAACCCGCGCCAGCCACCACCCGAGCCACTGGCGCCGCCGCCGCCGCCGAAATCCAACAGCTGCTGGTGCAACACTAAAGTCGAACGGCAATGGAAGCGTCACCGGCGAAGCACCGGCGGCAGCAGCAGCACTGTGGCAGATGCCTTCACCGGCGAAAAGGGAAAACTTTGCCTTCTGCGAACTTCTTGCGAGCAGCAGCAGCAGCAACCAGCAAGATAACTGAGAACTGCGCCGGCGAAGGTTAGCGCAAAAACTTGCCCTCTTGCGGTGTTTATGCGAAGTCTCCAGATGCTCCTCCTGCTGGGGCTGGAGCTGGGTGATTGGGGTGCTCCGCCGATGCTTCCGCTCGCAAAGCTTCCTGCCCAGCGTTGAAAGAGCCAGGGCGCAGGCCAAGCGCTTCCCGGGCCCATGTTTACCGGGGAGCAAATGAACAAAACAAAACTATGCGCGTCCCTCTGCAACGGACACACTTTTGTCCGACGACGACGCTCCCGTCCCGCTCTTCTGCTGCTGGTGGCTGCTGGGGGTGGCGTTCTTTTCCCGTTTCTTATCTCCAGCATCGCCTATGCTGGCACCAGCGGGCCATTCGGTTCTGTCTGTGCCGGGTGCTGTTCCCCGAGCCCGAGCTTCATGTGCTTCTCAAACTCCACTCTTTCGACGTGTGAGACGTATCCCTTTGTTGGACAGTTGCTCGTTCCTTTTCGCCCAGTTCCCTTGTTGCTATTGTTGTTTTCTCATTTTTTCCCCCATGTTCCCGAGCTGAGCAAAGTTCCGTGTTTTTTTTTTGGAGCAACGCAAGAAAATTGGTTTCCACCCGTTGATCCCGCTCCCGAAGGTCTCTGGCTGAGGTTTGTTTCGTTTTTGGGACCCATACTCACCAGCCCGAAAAAGCACGCTCAAAATCGTTTCTGGGGTAGGTTTATGCTACCGAGTTATGCGAAAACTTGTGGCACGAGTGAAGAAAATCAATCTAACGAAAGCCACCAGCCCGCCGTGCGTTCTTGGCTTCATCAAACAAATAGGGATCAGCAGCAGCAGCAGCACCGGAGCAGTTGCCGGAGTTTTGCCGGGCCGTTTCTTCGTCTCGGGCACCCAACTATGCATCGGTGCATCCGGCTCTTTTGGCTCGAAGCTCCGGTTCGCGGCCTGTTTTCCCGAAACAAAGTTTTCGCCGTTATTCGACACCGTTTCTTCCCTTCAGGGCGCCCCGGGTTCGAGCATTCGTCGGTTTCGGGGAGGTTTTCTTCATTTTCCCAGAACCGAAACAAGCAACCAGCCACTCGAGCCAAACTCATCGACGAATTAACCCGTCCTCCATTGTGCCAGTCAATCGCGGGACGAGGACTTTCGATCCCCCGAACGGCTGCCACAAACTTTTTGGAGCCGTTTTTCAATGTCGCCGAAAGTTGTCAGCTACGGCAGGGCTATTCCATTCCACACGCCCATTTCGGGACGATGCGATGCGGCCCAAATAAAAACCGCCCCTCGCTTGGTCGCTTGGTCCGGACGAACTCACTCGTTCTGGTGCGGAGACGATTAGCTTCGGAGAGGACTTTTTCCAAATCTTCCGTCGGGGGGGCAAAGTTTTCCACGGTCGCAAACAAAATGGTTGATCAAACACTGGACGGACCCGTCCACGGAGCAAACACACCATTCGGTCGGCGGGATTCCGTATTGCGCGTTGTCGTACCCGTCGTAGCTAACACGGCATTATTCAGCACATGATCTGTTGACGGGCCAAATGCGCCCCGAAGCGCTTCGATCGAACGACGCAAAAATGATGACCAAGAAGCGCCTGGTTTTGGGATAAAGTTTTCCCGGGAGTGGCTAGCGACGGTTCAAAAATCTAATAATACAATCACCAATCATCACCAATCACCGCCGGACCGCCGGATGACGGTGATGATGCGGAGCGCCGGTGTGAAACTGGCACCACCAACGCGGCCAGCAGGATTCGATCGACCGGGTCAGCGATTTCGGTCACCGGCAACCGGCAACCGGAGCGATGGTCCTGCACCTGCACCGGACCCCACCGGTGCTGGACGTGAGACCGTGGCCGTGCTCATCAGCGAAAATGACGGGACCTTTTCGGGAATGTCACGTCCGCGACTTTCCGCCGGCCAGCGGGGGCCCGGCAGCCGCTCGCCGAAAGTAAATGCTGAATTTTCCGAACGTCGAGCACACGCCCGTCACTTATAATTTTCACCGACAGCGCAACACGATGACTGACGGATGGCCGGGGCGCAACGGTGTGATTGACAGCGCCGGGGGCCGGAACTTTGGCCACGGCCGACCCGTCACGAGCGTCTTGCGCCAAAGTCGGCTCGTCGGCCTTTTCGGAATGTTGGCGATAATGCAATTAATGCAAACCTTTTACGCTTCAGCACCAGAACCGGGCGAGCGGACACTTCACGGGGTGGGATCAGGTACTTGGAACGGACCCACAGATAGTTTGGACAGTAAAGTTTCTCCACCAATACGACTTTAATTTACTTTAGTTCGTATGAACAACCTTTCGTCAATAGTCGCTGGTTGAAGCTGATATAATTCTTTCTTGGGATCTCAATCGGATTCGTCAGTTTTGATTAAACACGACACGCACTGACACATTGATGACAGTTATTTTTAAAATGATGAAACCAGATCCATCCTCCACTTGACCGAAACGTGTGGCCTTAAGCGTGAAACCAGCTAACGAACCCCTTTGCTCGGACGAACAGATCTGGTTCATTTATCCGAGGACCAAAGACAGACTCTCGCCCGCTCGCGCTGTGCCCGATCATAACGAGCATCGCTGATCTGATTCGCGTTCGATGAATTGCAAAAATCGAACCGACGGACACGACGCTGCGACGGATGTGCTGCGGGCCGGCGCAGATGCGACGGAATGCAGCATGTGCAGTGACACCGAGACCTGGCACCGAGCTCAAACCGTAACATGAGACGTTTGATTATTGAAGCATCCCTGTCAGCTCCTGTGGCGTTGACCGTTCCATTAAATTTCACCACGAAAGGATGGACCGCTGTGATATGGAATCGATAGCACCAAACGGCGGCACGGTTCGATAACGAAAGTCGAATTCGGAGCCCAATCAGTTTTCGTTAGTTTTCTTCCCATCATCAACATCGCGATTAGCTGGGGCGAACTCATTTTACATCGCCAAAAGCATTCATCGTGTGTGCGGGCAACACTTGATTGATTAAATCAATAACTTCGAGGGTCCTTGGGCACGACAGTTTGCTCGGCGATTCCTTTGGCGCTTGGGCGCTAATGAACCTGTTGCTGATGAAACGCCCGGTGTTGGGGTGTTTTAGAGTGTACCAACCGAGCCGGGCACGGCATAGCACGGCGTGGCAACGCTAATTTATTTACACCCGCAAATCGCACACGCAAAAAGCGCCAAATAAAACGCGCGGCGAGTATTTTATGGCGGAACATCCCGAAACCTGACAGCCGTGGGCCGTGTTGCGGCGCTCGCATGCCAGCGAAGAATTTGGGCCCCGGCCCCGGGAAAGTTTCCGAGCTGTTTTCGAGGTAAAAATGTAACAAATGCTCGCGCGCGTACGTGAGCGCACACCTTTGCGGGTGGCACCGCTTTCTTTCTCCGCACAAACATGCGCCCGCCAAGGACACGCCCGCGTGTATGTGTTCTTACCGGCCGGATCCTTGGAATGCTTGCTACGCAAATGTTTTTACATCTTTATTGCGCCTGCAAACGGTCCACTGGAACGTATCCGACAACATCATCCGGCGCCAGGCGTTTTTTGTTTTCATTTTTGTTTCTTCACGTTTGATCATCCCCGCGATCCTGGGTATGTTGGTTTTTGCGCGGAACTTTACAGGCCATAGCCCGGGCTCCGGGCCGGGCCGGGCCGGGCCAGGCCACATTTTGATACCGCGTTTGCTTTGCCGAATGATGAAATCAAACATGTTAGTGAAATCATAATGCCGCACCGTCGCCATCTTGTGCGCCTTCTTTGACGTGACGCGAAGCGAAAACCGAAGGTAAATAATTGCATACCCAGTAGGCGCTTTTGCGCTCGCCGTCGTCTCCAAATGTCAAAACAGAGCGACCGGAGCGAAAGATTGCCCAAAGATTAAAGAGCTTTCCTGTGGACGCGTTCCGTTCCGTGTGCGGCAGCATAAATCCGCCAAGTGATTCATGCGGTGTAAAGTGACATAAATCATGCCGTGTAAGTCGCCCACAATCAGCGGGGCGTCTCGTGACTCGAACAACTTAATGCACACATTATCACAAAGTATTGTCGCAACTTCTGCAGCCGGCTCTCGATTTGTAACCCTTTGTGTGCATCGAACATCGAATGTCGGTCATGCCGCCCGCGTCAGACGAGCGCGTGCTCAATTTGGTTTTATTGTTTTCGGTTCCTGGTTCGAAGCGCTGCACGCTGAGTTTTATGATTGAATTTTTCATGTCTGTTTGCTGTGCCTCGGGTCGGTTTCCTAGGGGCGGAACAATCTGCCCCCGAGTGTAGCCCCACGGTGTATCCGGTGCTTATCAACAACCCGCGGGTGCTCCTGCTTCACTGACTAAACTCACTAACCTAGTTCTCTCGTTTGCTTATTTTTGCTACTCCATTTCAGATACGTCCAATCAACAGCTCAATAAACACGTGCTGGAGCATACCCGCAGCACTGGAGGACCACAGCATAACGCGGTGGCAAGCAGTGCCATCGAATGGAATAAATTGTGAAAATCGATCGGCAGTGGCCCAGCAGCAGCAGCAGCAGCAGCAGTGGCTCCGATTGGCAGCCGTGGCAAAACGACTTGACGCTCGAGCATCAACGATGTTCCAGATCGTTTAGCTTTCGCACCGATAAGCCACCGTGTGCTGTGACACTCGTGCCGCTGGATATTACTCGGTCGGTATCGGTGGTGCAGTCCGGAACATCGCAAGTCGCAAAAGGGGCCGCGCCCGACTGGCGATGCAGCCCGCGGTCCGGAAGTCCTTTGCCACCTCGGACTCAGTGGCTTACTGGCGGTGCTTGCAGTGACAGCTACTACGGTGCCCCCCGAGGAAACTGGCCCACGGGCAGCAGGATGAAGCTGATGCTGCTCGCTACGTTACTGCCGCCGGCATCCAGTTCGGGACCGTTCCGTGCACCGTGAAGGTTGTGAGTCGTGTGTGTGCGTTCCGCTTTTGTTTATCCTTTTCGGTTTAGCGGACCCAATCGCGAAACGCTGTGAGGAGCAAAATGGAGGCCACCGAGGACGGCGAGTGACGGCGTATAAAGTATTCACGGGGCCCGGGTTTTCATCGGGCCGGCACAAGATTGAGGCTTCTGAAATATTCAAAGCAGCACCAACAACCACGGTGCGATAGAGATAGACGAAAAAGGTGATAGCGAAGAGTGGAGTGTCCATGACGGAAAAAAAATCCCTTCCGTTCAACCCAACCAGCAACGGCACAACATGTGCTAGGATTTATCGTTCCGCATGCTAACCCCCGGTACCGTGGAAAGTGACGTACTTCCGGTGTGAATTGCGGGCACGTCGGAGCAAAACGTTGAACGGTAGAAATAAGAAACCAGCAACCGAGGCTTCGAAGGATTGCCCTTTGGGTCGCATTCCGTGCAGGTCCCGTACGGTGGTGGTGCGCGCGATAATCAAATAGTGTCGATCCTCGCCAATCCTTGGCCGGCACAGGAAAAACAGGCAAATAAATAAATGAACAACAACGACGCCCTTTGATCTCCAGCTTCAAGCCATGGTGGCACTTAGCATACCCGGCACCCGTTCACCGTTGATTCGAGGGCAACGCCAAGGAGCGTGGCAGACGTGCCACTCAGTGCTGCAGTGTGTGTGCGTGCGTGCATGTGTGTGGTGCTTAGTGCTTAGAAGTGGTGTGCAGTAAGCCGCTTCGGAAGCTGCTAACCCGCCGAAGACGAAGTGCATCGCAGATACGGTTCTGGCCTCGCCCTCTCCACTCGAGCATCGGTCGAGCGTAGTGTGTGTTCGATTCGGAGCCTTCTGTGAACCCGACAAGGTTTCAGCGTGCAGATCGACCTAATCGAAGCGACCGACTGGAAACGCAGTGGGCAGAACGAAGGCATCCGAAGGCCCGATCGCCGAGTGGATAAACGCATCCAAAATGACAATGACGACGGCACACACGCTGTGCATCGTGGGGATGATTATTTTCTTCAGCTCGAGTGGCACAGGTAAGACGCCCGTAACGAAGGTCTCAGGTCCGTCCAAGGCTTGTCGACTCGAGCCGGATTTGGATTGATTGCCTGGAAGTGCTTCTTTCCCATGTGCATGTGTGCATGTGTCCGTATTTTTCCCTATTTTATGTCGGATAAAGGGGAGTGCGCCGGGAGTGCGCTCCGTCGGACCTGACAGACAGGAAGCCAGGGGAAACGGAGTATCAACGTTGAAATCTTGGCACCGTAATGGAGTACGCTACAGCTCCATGCAGCGCGTGCATTGTTAAGTACGTCTTGCAACGGTGCACTTCCGTATGCAACGGGAAATTTATGGCCACCCTTCCCTTAAGCTCTGCGGATCTTTTTGCCCCAAACAAGGGCTTCAGGCGGTAGATCGTATGCCAATGGTTTTTTTTTTACTTTATATCAAGATGTGTTCAAGCAATGATTTAGACTTGAAAAATCCTTTAACACAACTGCACAGATCAGTGCTTGAAAGTTCTTTGGTCGGAAAAGAGTTTTTCATAGCTTAGTAACTATTTTTAGTACCAACAGTACACATATCCGATAAAAACGGAAATAATTACTTTTATTCAAACTAAACCCTCAAACTATTCGTAATATGCGAGGACTTTGAATTAATTCATTCGGTTTTTTTTACCAGGAACCAAACTCGACATCTATGTGGGTTCTAGCCCGTTCTAATAGAAATAGATAACATTTTAAACAATATGTTGAATAAGGCATGGCCCAGTTAGAATCGGGAACAATTGCATTAGCTCTTTCTCGGGGTTGGTTTGACTTAGGAAACACATCAAGGTATCAAATTAAAGGTATTTTATTGTACTTTAAGAGAAAAATTTCATAAATTTATTATGTCGGTCATCGGATGAAATCACGAACTTTCTTTAGAATGCGCGCTATAATTTTTTGCATAATCTTCTAGTCCACCTCAGCGGCTAATTTGATACAATTTCTCGCCATCTCTACAGCATCCCACATCACCTTTCCAGTATTTTTCAACTTCCTATTGATCGTTGCCCAATAATTTTCGATTGGGTGGAGTTTAGGGCAACTTGGTGGGTTGATATCCTTTGTGATGAAATCCACCTTATTGTAAAATTATCACAGAACTACATCCCTGCTGTAGTGGCAGCTTTCCAAATCAGGCCAAAACATTACCGAACCTTTGTGTGACTTAGTAAATGATAGAACTAGCTTTTTGAGGCACTCTTCCTTGTGTAGAGTTTAGTTCATCGTCGTGTTTGTGATGAAAACCTTGATTTCTGTCCACAGGTGCAACTTCCTTGTCATATCATAATTTTTTGTGCAAATTTATTGGCGAATACAAATTTGATCTTGGAGGGGACATCTCCCCGTGCCGTGGCGAGATAAAATTTTGGTCCAGGAAGCCGTTCAAAATCAAATTTCAAGTATGTTTCGTCGTCCATAAGCAAGCATCCTTTGTATTTACCTCGTCAGAACCTTTTCGTACAACTAGAAGCGCGTGTTTTAATTACTAGATTTTGTGTAAGTGTCCTTTGTGGATGCTTACATGCAAGGAAAAAACAGTAGCCTCTTCGTAGACAGATCTTCCGGGCAGTACTTTTGCTGGTACCATATTTTTTTGCAATATCCCGAACCTAAAGTCCAGGATTTGCCTCGATTGATCTTAAAACCTTCCAGTTCAGCTGCCGATTGTATGTTCCACTACGACGTCTACTCTGAATCTTTCAATCTACGGTATTGGGTTCCCAGAAACGGTAAAACACAACATATATAGTTGATTTTGCAAATTTTTGTGTTTTTGAGATTTTTAAAGTAGACCACGTGAGTGTGCAGAATTATTTTTCCTCTATCGAGTTCAATTAAGCATAACTTTCCATAAACTCCACGTACTAAGATGAAACTTTCAGCACTGAAAGTTGAATGTTTACTGAAGACATAGCTGTCAAAATAATAGAAATCCGACCACCAGAGGCGCTGCTAGAAAACATATAATTGTTCCCGATTCTAAGTGGGACATGCTTTATTAATCATTATAGCACTTTCAATAAAAAGCGAAACGACTTCGCTAATCGAAAGGGTTCGGAAAGTTGTACAGTCCGCTTCCAGGCTCATGTTGAAATTTGTGTGTAATCTAATATTTGTTGTCATGAAAAGCTGAGCCTTTTTTTCACCCCCGCTCACCACGCGTTGGATTAGGCGCCACACAATCATAACGCAACGGACCGGCGGACGTGTTGAGTTTTTCCCTTTTCCTTGATCATTAATTTATATTTGCACGAGAATTTATGCACGCAACGCCCGCTTCAACCTCCCCTGGGCAAACAGTGGAATCGGAAGCCGAGTGCCAAACCCACTCCGAGCCAACCGATGATGATATACGACGACGACGACGGCGGCGACGGTGCGCCAGAAGTGAGCATCGAGCCGGTGTTTGCGTTGCGTATCAATATTAAAATACCCACCAGCCCCAGAAATGGGCCGGTTCGCCTTTTTTGCCACCGGCACCGGCAACTCGGTATGCAAATGATCAGCACACGGGTGGCCGGGCGGGTGGTCGGCCGGGGGGGGCGGCCAGGAACGGAACGCCGAAATTCCCCCCTCGTACACATACACATAGCGAAGAAATTGAATAAGCCATCAAAATCTTAACTCACTTCCTGTGCGCGCACCGTGCTCCCCGTGGCTCGGAACATTCTCATCTGGGAAAAAGGGCCGCAGCGGAACCGGAAGGAAGGTAACGTATGAGGCGTATGCAAAGGACGGGGAGGGAAGAAACAAAAATCCATCGCAAACATCCGGCATTTATTTTTCTCGCAGTTATTTTCCCCCAAAAGCGGAGCGTCGTCAAAGAGTCGTTTGATGATTGACATAAAACGGGAATTGTTGTATTGCCGGTCGGCTTCCGTCGCCTCGGTCGACCGCCCCTCCCGCCGGGGTGGTAGGCGAGGGTGGAAAGCATAAACTTTTCGGCTTTATAGGTGCCTGCCTGATTACTTGCTGCTGCTGCTGCTGCTTCCTCCTTCTGGGCCGTACGCTTGTCAAATAATCACAGTCCCGGGCGGAGCGAGTCGGGCGCTGCTGTGCTCCAACATAACGCGCGAGCTGCTTTTGTGCCTCGTCGATGTGTGTGTGCGCGATAGTGACTTTAAAATTTGCAAACGACAGGTCAGGCTTAGCGTACCACGGTTTGAAGTCAAGTATTTATGGCGATGGAGGCGCATGGTGCTTTAAGTGAAATTTCGCCCCCCGGGAAATTGACGGGATTTAATGCGGATGTGCGGATTTTTATGTGCCCTCATTTTTCCGGCTATAAAACTTCGGTGCCAAACCGATTGCCGTTCCTCCCTTGCCCGCTTTGTGGTGCCAGTTGAAACCGGGGATCGGTTTATCGGCGATTTCATCGATCGTGTTTAATTTGTGGTCATCCGGCCGTGTTCGGTGGCGCCCGGCAAACCAATCGGCAAATGTTGCCGGGCACTCGAAATCAGGAGCGTTCGAATTGTCAGCCCGATAACCGCATCTCGAGCACAGCCCCTGGAGCGCTGGTCGATTTCGTCGTTACAGCAATTTTCATGATGTATTCAAAGTGCCGAACCCGAATCGCGCCAGGCCGGTGGAAATGATGGTGCCATTATCATACACAAGGCTTACGGGTTTTTCATTTTGCTTCGAAACCGTACCGGGTACCGGGTACGTCGTCGATTAAATTGAGGCCCAACGCTTTTATACTTTGCTGTAAATGAAACTCCCACAGTTACGGAGGCACATAAATTATGCATCACGTTGACATATTTGATTTAATCAGCTCCGACAGTGTAAAATCCATTATGAAATACTCTAGTCGAGCACAATGCTGAAATGGCAAATAATGGTTTCTTTTTTCTATAATAACGTCATCACAGGTGCTAAGCTTAAAGAGCAGTACTTAAGGTTCACACATAAACGTACACCTAATCGTAATTGGTTGCGTCGTCTAATACGTTACTGGCGAGAAGAAGGGACCACCATATCGATCCTTGCCTTTGGTGCTTGCTGTGCTTTCAATTGGCCGCTAAATGGTTAACTGTTTCGTGCCGGCCAGATAACCGAGGTGCATCATTTGACTAATGGTGCCGATGATTTATGATCCTCATCCTCCATGTCTACCGTGTTCGATTGCCCAACGGGCGGCGGTGTGCAAACCTCCGGCTAACTAATAACTGCTCTTTGATTCATTTAATCAATGCGATAAATTTGATTAAGTATAAATCATGCAATTACTGCTAAACACGATGCGAATGATTTCAGCATCATTCATAATGCATGTACCCAATTAATTCAATGATGCGATACAATGTGGGCTAATCACGATGCAGTTTTACAACAGCACAACTTTTACCTCGGTTCTTTGGCTCTACTCCTATACAATGCTGGCTCCATTCGCCATAATCAAAACCAACTCTTCCTTCAATTACATCAAACCGCAATCAATATGCGGAATGGATTATGCAATCATCGAACGAAAGTGCACTGATGAATGGACCCCTAAATTATGTAAAATGTACTAACATCGCGTACCAGTCCCAATTATTTGGGGTGTAATTTAATTGAACTGCTAATCAGCCGCTCGGTGCAAAGCGATTGACATTGACAGTGTTTAGTAAAACATTTTCACACAAAAGAAACCCCCTCATTGCGGGGTAGCCCCGTTCGGTAAACAAACACAATTAAAGCTCAACCCGTGGCTTGAAAGATTTTGCGAGCATTTTCGGAAACCAGAACACCGACTGACGGAAGGGAAAAGAATAGACAGAAAAAAACATTCTTCCGAATAGCCCCACAGTACGGCGAATTGGAGGCAATAATCGTTAATTATGCTTTTCCATTCGCGCCGCGCTGCGGTTGGAAAAATCGCTGAAACGTATCATTGATCAAATCAACCGCAATCTCCGCTGCGCGCACCATCGGCCGTGGTCGTCCTGCGGGCGGGCCCAAAATCGAGAGTCGTAGGTGGTGGTGTGCGTGGCTAGGGTCGTTTATGCTTCATCATCCGGACGCTACCCACCGCACCGTACCAGGCAAAGCATTCGATGAAAGCTCGATGTTTTCGAGCCGCCGAGCTCCGATGGCTTAGCCCGGAGGTCCTTCGCGGACACGCAAAGTACCGGACGCGCCTCACCAGGCAGTGGCCAACGTGAGAAACCGCATCCCACCATTAGTGAAAAAAAGCAACAGGAAAACGCTTGCTCTATCTCTCTCTCTCTAAAGGACGGCGCCCATTTCACGGCCCGTTTCGCACGCATCGTCCGAGGGCAGGAGCATAGGAAGCGCGTTCGTGTTCTGGGCCGTGGTCGATTTTGCGTATCGGCTGGGCTTCTCGCATAAATATTAATTTAATATCATCCGGATTGCGGGCGACTACAAGAAAACGGAATGCCACATTACATTCGGCCGGCCAGCCAGCCAGCCAGCCAGACCGCCACCCGGTAATTAAGTGAACTCCATTCAACAGTTCCGGGAAAAGGCTCCCGACTTCAATTCCGCGCCCGTTCCATTTCTCTTTTCGATCGTTTTCCACGCTTCAGCGGGGCGCAGCCCAGTTTCCGGAATAAAGATATCAACTAAATACCACATTCAAAAAGCTCATTACCTTAACGGTCGCCCCAATTGTAAGCTCATAATGTTTACGTCAGCCCGCACGGAAAGGAAAATCGTAGCACGTAGCATAAAATGTTAAAATGTGTTTCAACCCCACCAGTGCAGCCATTGGCGGCCATTGGCTCCCGGCCAATGGGCCGCCCACTTCTGATTGAAGTATCAATAAAACCCCCGGCATATGTTGCATTTTGAAATATCAAACATCACCAAACCCATATCGCCACCGCACACGTATTACATATTCCACGGCCGGCACGATGTGGGCCCAATTTCAAATCCATCTCAAGCCATCATCAATCTGTTCCGACAACGCAATCAAAATCGCTTGCATCAGTTTCGCTCCGGCAAAAAAAGGAACAGGGAAAAAATATCATAAAATTTTGCTCCCGACTCGGCCGACGGACCGAACGCCACCATCTGTCCATCCGGAAGCGGACACAACGCACTGCGCTGACAGACCAAAATAAAAAAAACACGGAAACACGAGCAAAAAAGTGACGGCGATACATCGGAAAAGCTTTTTTCCTACGATTGCTTCCGTCCCATCCGTCATTCCGTGCATCCGCTCGGAGTTGCCGGAGTTCATTTCCGGGCGCTTCCCCACCGCAGGGTCCTGGAGCGGATCGTGGGCATCGGGTCCGATCGGGTCCGCCACATAGTAGTGCGCCCTTCGCCCAACACTAATCCCGAATAAAGCGACGCCAAAAGCAACGAAGAGAAAAAAGAAACACGCTTCCAATAAAACCCTGACTAAGCCGAAAGCGCCGCCCATCCTCGCGGTGACCGGTTCGTGTCAGTCATCGATTGGGGGAGGCCCACCACCCACGACGTCATGCTGTTGCTCACCTCGTCCGCTTCCGCTTCTTCTTCTTCTTCGTCGGTGAGGAGTAAAAATATTTACGACCATGCTGATTATGCAGAATAAATCAAACCGTGTTCTGGCTTCGATGAATAAAGCCCGGTGCGCACATCTCCGGTTCTCCATAAAATGGGAGCCGACCGTTTCGGGTTTTTGGCTCAGCCCTGGGGGGTGGGTGGCCCATGTTGGCCACCGTTTCAACCCCTTCAGCACACACACACACTCTGGCCGTGGCCGTCGGCATTTTAAAACCGTTGCGAACCGTATTCTCTCTTCTCCGACGAGGACGGACTTTCTTCGCATTCCTCCACGGTCCACGGTGGTCGCTCCCGTGGACGTCGCCGGCTTCCTCGGTCCGGGGCGTCACTATGGTAATGATGATTGAATTTGAAATATAAACCTCAACCTGTCGCCAGTTTCCATCATCGTCGTCGTCATCGCTTCCTGCGGGCCCCTGGTGGTGGTCCTGGGCGGCCTTTGTCGGGTGTCATAATTCACAAATTTGCGCACGACGCGAGGCCACCGGAAACCGACTGTGGGTTGCTGGCGGGCGAAAGGGTAAAGTTGGTTAGTCACTCGGGGCGGAAGGTTTTCAATAAGATTCCGTTGGGTATTAAGACCACAGCCACACAGTTTCCCAGGGCAACATACCGGGCCAAAGAATGTCCTCGGGCTTCGGTACACGCCACGGCCAGCAAAAGATGTCCTCGGAATGGGCGATGGCAAAAGCAAAAACCTACCCATGTTCCGCGGACTCCGATCTGGTCTGATTTAATTTCACTCCAACTCCGACCGGGCCAGGCTGGGGTGTTTGCGTGATGGCACGTGATGGCCCATTTCCATCACTTTCAATACCGCTTCTGGCTTCACTCTCGGGACTTTAATCGAAAGAGATTACGTTAAGTAAGAAGCCCTAGCATTAGCGCAGGATAACGCCGGGACGCAAAACTTAAATTAAATGGAAGTAACCCTGCAACCCGAGACCCGGGAGATCGTTGCTAAAACTTTGGATTACAAAAAAAAGTTAATGTTGAAAAAAAGTCGTTAATTCCAACTTCTGACAAATGGCCAGCACGGCCTCGACCCGCTGTCATCCGGTCCGAGCCGGAGCCCGCGCGCGAGAGCGAAGCCATAAATTAAATGTACGAAGGGCCGTGTCGATTCGCGGAATGAAACCCAATTCCTGCCGTGCGCCGTGGGCGGCCCAAGGATTCCCAAGAAAGCCAACCCGTTTTTATTTCGCTTTGTCAATAATCAAGAAATATGTCATGTTGGGTCGGTCGCGCCACCAGTCAACGAGCACCGGGAGTTCCGGGAAAGAGCTGTTCCGTCGGAGGGACGATAAATATTCTTGCTTATGGTCGCGCGCACCACGGACGCACTAGTTTCTGGGGTCGGAACTTCAGCCTCTGCGTTCGCACCCCCTCTTTCGCCGCTCCACGCACTAATCGATCAAGTTGGCGAAAGTTTTGCTTAATTCGCCGGCGACGGCGCTGTATACGAATTTATTGTTGTCACCGCCGGTACCGGCGCCGGCGCGTTAATGTATGCAAACAGAAATGGTTAATCTTCTGGTGGCTTGCCGGGGGTGGCTCGGGAGTTCGATTGACGGGACATGTTTGCGGCCGCCGCTATTTGCTTGCTGGTTGACATTATGAAAATACATGACAGCGAGACAGGCGACAGGTTTGAGCCCACGACAGCGCGCGATGGCTGCGGTCTAATGATGACAAAACGGTGCCCGGGTGCCCGGACGGAAATTCCTCGAACCGTGCGGTCTATTCCTAAAGACCGTACCCACCCTCTTTCCAACACCCGCAGGAAATCGGCGATGAAAAACGGGCCCGGACCCGGGACCAGCTAATCCCGGATCCGGTGCGGTGCCCAGCACGGCGAACTTTATTTGCTAATCCCCAAGAATGTGGCTCCGAAAGAATTCGCCCCGGGGACAAGATTATCGCCTGCCATTTTCTCTCGCTCTGGCTGGGGAGTCTTGGAGGCCGTTTGACGAGGGCCAATCCGAGGGCCATGTTTCAGCTTGTCAAAAAGGACACCCACCAGTTTCGGAGGCTGCCGGACGGGACATGTTCGCCGAATTCCGCAAAACCCTGACCCGACCAGCGGATCAGCGAATGGGACGGATATAAGAACAACGTTTCAATTCAACGACACCGACCACTAAAGTGAACCGCAAAGTCGACGAAATTTTGGCAAAGCATGTAGCACTGTGAGTTGCCCTCAGTTGCTCTGGTCAGTTCCGTAAACTTTCAGCTCCCATCCCTGCTCGACTTCGGGCGGAATGATGTGATGATGACGTGTGTGAATGACCGGAACCGGAAATACGTCGTCGAAGGACTCCCAAAAGTCCCGAAAAAAAAACCTCGGCACGATTATGACAGCCGCACAGCCGAAATAGGGCAAGTCCTGCGTCATGTTTACGCTTGTCGTCGCTAACTGTTGCGTGGACCACGGGCAGCCTCGGGGCGTCTCGACCCCCAAACACCGTCCATTTCCGGTCCGCAGTGATGGTGCCCTTTTCCATTGTGCACCCTCCCCGTGCGCCCTTTCCCCGCTAGGATGATATTTTTGCCAGGGGCCCTCCCTCCAGCGTTGGCCGGATTGGCCGGATGTTGCGAAGGGAAGAGAATTAAGAAAATTGTTATTAACTTAGGTCATTAATTTCAATGCGCCCCGGAAGTGATGGAATGTTGTTTTCGCCTAGACTTTGCCTTCTTTTCGCACCCACCGTCAAGGTCAGTTCAGTGACACCGCGAATTGACCCGTGGTCCGTGGTGTTGGCGGGAGCGAAATACGTTGTACAATCTTAAATTGGGCACCATAAACCCGATGTAATGAGAGTAATTTGGCAAGCATAAAGCATAATCATAACATCGTTACGGACTACATCATAAGTTAATTTATTAACTCAGCTGCCAAAAACTGCAAACAACCAACAACGGTGGCGCACCTTTCGCACCTTCAATGTTCGTCCAACATGAATTTTCACTTCCAATCGTGAGCCAAAACGTAGTCCTGGTGGTTGCAGTGTGAAAGAGATAAAGAAAAACTCCTTCACAGAGCGCGCCTTTGGTTGAGACCGAATCCGCGCATTTAAAGCATCCAGCTTCAACACGGACCCGCCCGGTTCTAAATCATCCTGTCACTCCGACCGACCACCGCCACTGCCTCAGTGCCGTGACGTGATGTCACTTTGTTGCGCTGTACACGTTTTGTAACAACCGTTTCGTCAGTTTACGGTATCCGGCAATCCTTTGGCATCCTTACGGCGGGGTGCGTACGTCCGGAAAAAGGGCGACAGGAAAAAGGCGGAAGCCAACGACTTCAAATGACAAATGCGACTCCCGACTCTCGCTTCGGATGCCGTATCACCGCCTTTCTTGAGCATCTTTTGCTTCTTTTGGACACGCAGATTCCTCCTCGAAGCAGCGAGAAAGAGAGTGTGTCCTTGTGTGCCCGAAGATTATCTTTCCGTCCCCTTTCGGGAAGCCGTTTTGCATGGCGAATTGCTGCGGTCGACGTCCGGGGGGCCTCGGCCTCGGACTGTGTTCGGCGCCGTCCGGGCTTAGCGACCGTTTTACGACCGGACCGGAAGCCGAATTGCTGGCAGCTTCTGTGTTCTGGCACCGCGCGCTTTTCGCGCCGAAGCGCAAAAGGAACCGGCCGGGCAGATTAATGGGCGCTATTTATAAAAGTGTAAATCGTTTTATCGCACTCACCGGGCGCACCGAGCTTACCCCCACCGCGTGGGTGCGACGGAACCACTTTTCCGAAGAACTCATTTCGCTTATTTATGCTGGAGCTGTGGCCGGGTCGAAACCGTGGCCGGGCGTACAGTAACGGGACGACGCGAGATCGGTGATAGTATCGTGCGAAGGACACTTTAAGACCCGATCCCTTTCAACCCCTTCCCAGCGCCGGAGCTGGGTTTCAGGGTTTATGCTTCTTCCTTCCGGGACAGTGAAGCGGCCGCCCGCAGACGGGCAAACACAGGCGTTTTGCTTTCCCAAACAATTGCCGGGCGGCCGAAGATGGATGTTTGCCGGGCAGAAAATTAAACAAAAACAGTGGCCGGTGTGTGGCGTGTGGCCTTCGCTTCAACAAAGGACCCGCACGCACTTCATAAAGCTGTAAGCGGCAGTCACGCCACATTTACTTTACATCCGATTAATTATGTTCCCTGGCCATCTTAATTTCTGGTCTTTTTCTGTCCCTTTCCCTTCGGCGGTCAAATTGGATGGTTTTGCTCGGTCGAAAAGGGTTACTTTGGTGACCTACTTGCGGATGGTAGTTCCAGTCTGCCACCTAGTTTCGAGTTTTTATTATGATTATTTTCACATTGTTTTAGATGGATTTTGCTAAGTACTCACAATTCACCGGGCTGCGGCGTTTGAAGGATTCATCGCCTGGGATTTTCCAAATCAATAATATGGCATAGATTCCGTTGGCAATATACTTGGATTATGCATTCCTTCACTAGCCAGTTCACTACACTCCCGGACCGGTGATGCCCACTTCACGTCGGTGAGCGTGCCAAGCTATAGGTCAACCCAGGCCCGACCGTAGATCCGGTCTGGTGATGGAATTCAGAACCATCCGGTCCGGCCAACTCCACCCAGGGTTCGATTAATGCTCCCGCCGTGGAGTGCCTTCTCGAGCCACGTTCAGCCGTAGCGTGGTAGTAGATAAGGCACATACGAGCAAAAATTCCGTATTCCTCGCAGGAAGCGTTCCGAAATAGTCGTCCGAGACTAGCCGGCCCGAGTGCGCCTGTGTGGCACTCGCATCTCTCATCGGCCAAGCACGGCCCGGACGTGCTACATCGCAACCCGCGCGCTCGGTCTCGGATACTGCGACCGGCCAACCCAGTTATGTGCGAAGTTATGCTCAGGCAAATTATTATCGTTATTATGCTTCGGAGCTTTCGGATCCCAGCGCTGTCGAGTGGCCCTCGGATCATGGGGATGAATAATTTATCGCTCAATAATTACGTTCGACTCGATCACTTAAAGGCCCTCTCTTTCGTTCTCGCTTGCGTTCGTCTGCGCCGCGTGTGGTTTGATGTCTAAACCTTTGGCATCAAGCAGTTCGGTGTTGCTGCTTTTTATGCAATTTTTGCCCCCTTCGAAGGATCGTCCAGGCGCTCAGTTGGCGATACTGCCCCCCTTTAAATACAGCTGGCAACATCGAACCAATTTGCGTTTGCGGGGCTGAGACGAACATAATCAATGATCAGTGCGTAATCGGTCCGTAATATTTTTTTTAACACTTCTAAAACGCTCGAAAAAAATACAATGCGTGATAAAAATACAGAGAAGGGTCCCGACCAACGGTCCGTTGTTTTTGTGTCACCCGTTAGTAACGAGATTGTTCGATAGCAGTCCAATCTGCGGAATCAATCATTATTTCAGCCCAGCCAGTCGTAAATAACGGTTCCGGGCCGGTGTTTCAGAGAACTCCACCAAACCAGATTATCTTCTAATTACATAATTTCCTGCTCCAATCACCATGTTCCACCGTTTGCAAACCGAACTTTGCAACCGTGTGCCGAGCATACAGTTTATGCTGCACGATATTTGCTTGCAGCAATGAGAGTACTTTAGCATTACAAACGAATCGATTAGTTTCCATAATAAAACCCCTTATAAAAATAACCCTTCACTCTTTTCAACACACAAACAGCGCGGTCGAATAAAAACGAGTCTCGTTGTATGATTCTCGCTACAATAATTTATGGAGTCCACATGAGTTCCCCATAATTAAGATCGACTAATCATGGACTGGAAAAAAAGTGGAGAGTGCCTGGCCGTCCTCGGGTCCACCCTTAGTCGGGTTGTGAAAAATGTAGTTCATTTGAAACAATTTCCCAGCGCCGGGGCCCGCACCAATGGCTATCGTTCCGGACCCAATTTATTATTGGCTCCACCGAAGGGCTGGGAAAAAGTTGATTCGTTACCGTATTTTTGCCGTATCGAAATGGAATCAATTAATTCCGCTCGCCGGAGACTAGTTTTCCAATCGGCACGGCGCACCATTTCTCATCATCGATTTGCTTTCCTGGTGCGATCCTTGCTGTGCAGCCCGAGGCCCCCATCCTTGGGCGTGGGTCGAAGAATCATCCCCCGGTCGTCGGGGTTTCTAATATATTGAGCCCCGGACAGGCGGGGGGACCAACGCCGGAAAGTGGCACGTAATTGCGTTCGGTGGTTGCGAACTGAAAGCGATAATTTAATATAACGAATAGAGGCGACAAACTGACCAACGGAACGCCGGCCAGCACCAGTGTCTGGGTCAAAGATTGTGTCATTGTCGGTGTTTGTTCGAGGTTTCCAGTTACGAAGGCCCCGATTATGATTTGCTAACGACCATTTTAGTTTAAATTTTAATTTATTTTAATTATAATTTCGAGTGATTAAACTGACAAATTGCCTTCGTTTTTCCGCGTAGTATCACAATTTCACAGCGTTTCGCTATCAGGAAAAAAAAATATCCGTGGCATCGCACGCACAGGATGTAAGCCGATAACGAGCCACGCGAAACAACATGCGAACCTTGTTCTGCACCTCAAACTGGATTTGAGTGGATCCAGTTGCCTCGTGGTGGCATCCGTGCCTAGGGACTGTCAACGTCGGCTCCGCTACATCTCAAGTACTGTTACCAAGCGGTGCTAATGAGGTTCCCAAACTAAATTAGCCGAGTAGTTCCCGTAAGTGCGGAGAAGATGATGCACACCGACGGCGGAGAGTGGACGAACTATTTAACGTAATTATGCTCGGAATTTAATAAGGAGCTGTGTGTACCTCTCACAGTTTGGTGAGAGGTTTTTTCTACTTTCTGTCGAAACTTTCCACTTGCAGCACGCTTCATCGGGCTCGCGCTCCGATATTCATAATTCACCAGCAACGACGCCCGCGACTGCGAACCTACTTCCATGTTGACAATTATTGTCAAATTTCCAACAAGATGAGGTAGATTATCACGTTCGTGAAACTTCTACCACGCCCGGAGGGCTAAAGCATGGCAACAGTGCGGAATGCGGAACGGTTGACACTCATTCACTTCAATAACCGACATCAGTCCTTGTTTTCGAAAGTCTTCGTGATGTATTTATGAAGTTAATTTTGACGAAAGATGGAACTGGCTTACGCTTGTAGCCGTTTGCGAGAACGCTAGGGCTAGGCTAAGGCAATGAGTGAACTGAAGTTTAAACTAAAAAAGGATCGTTAAAAGTCATACCATAATATCAACTTTTTTGGATTCATTACATCAAACCTGTTCGCTATTTGGCAGCATTTGAAACTCCCCATGAAGGCCATTTCTTCTTCTGATTTGGTACCAGTAACGATCAGCTTTTCTACCGAAAGAAGTCCTAAACTTCGGGCCCATTTTTTGGCAATTTACTGCGCACTACGGTGCAGCCGATCCGGCGGTCCTCCCGCACAGCACCGCTCAACACTTCGATTGATTCCAATTTCGCACAACGACGCGACGCGGAAAGAAGCTGCGAAATGCCGTCACAAATTACGTCTGGTTCCTGGCGACGATTTACCTTTCGCTTCGCTTGGCCGGCCCTGGACTCGACCGTGAAACGCAATGAAGCGAAAACTTCCAAGCTCCGGCGCGGGAAAGCTCATAAAGGGGGGTGGGACGTGGAGTAGTGGACCCTGGACCGGAATGGAAAACGATCCTAGATGCCGTAATGGTGGACGTCGCCCGAGGACAGTCCCACCGCCGTGGTCCGTGCGACTGACTGGCCATCGGACGTGGAGCAATCATAAATAAAAAGTGCGTTTCTCTTGAGTTCGGAAAATTCCTCCCCACTTTTCCGGAGGACCACCGGGTGGGCGAGCATTACTGAGGCCGGGTGTCAGGGTCGGTTGGACCAGTCCGGGTATTGATTGAAACATTGAATGAATAATAAATTAGAATTTAATGAAAGCGAAACATTTCCCACGCGGCTGATTGGAGGAGGTGGTGCTGCGGTGGGTGGCCGGGGCCACGTGGGAGGACACCGACAACAGCACCCGCAACGGGTCGGACCCATGTGGCCTAGAGCGACCAATGTGCACCACGCAACGACATTCGGAAGCCGGGGCCAGCGGCCCAATTGTCCGTTTCGAAAGTCCCCGGCTCCGGCGCACGGTTCCGAAAGCAAATTACCGTACTCGATCCTATTTTGTGCTTTTTTCGCTCACTTCTTCTCTCTCTCGCTCGTTTTGTTTCATTCTGAACGGTTTCCTTCTGACGAAGGACATGAGACATGTCCGGCCGGTGACGGCGATACACCCCGGGCATTTGGATTGGGTTGCCGAGCATAATGAACTCATAATAATTTCGGCCACCGTACACCGGAGGCGGTGACGGTGTTTCGTCCTCGTCGCCGTTGCCATTTCGGAGACCATATTTTTTATGACTCCCGCCGTTCCGGGAAAGGGAAACCAGGCGTTAATGAGAGGTTCACTTGATTGGGAAGCTCACCGGAATGTGGCCCAAGATGGACAGCAAGCTTGTCTGCCTCGAACACGGTGGGGGTCGTTGACGGTTAAATGAATCGCAAAACGGTCTCTGCTTGTGGGTCGGCCACTCGGTCTAAGCTCTCGGTTTTTGACATTTTAATCAAGCGGCGGCTCGACAGATTTTCCATTAATCAGCTCCATTTGTGTAGAGTAGCTATTTTGAGACGGTTTTGGCTCTAACCGGAAACATTGGTTCTCAGTCCCGACTTGAAGTCCATCGATAGCGTGTTATGTTTATTTTTTCAAAAATTGCCTTTGCCTAGAAATAAAACCGAAAACTTAACAGATACCACTAAACAGAGGTACTTGACCACTGGTGTGCGAGTAAGAACCGGTTGGCTCTGGCTGTCAATTTAACCCTCGTCACACTGCCTTATCGGCAACACTGCCTTGTTTTGACATTTAAAAAGAAGGAACAACGTTTGAGTCTGCAAGTTACGCTTCAGGAGATTGGAACATGTCGATTTTTGTGCCGGCAAAGTACAAAATGCCGACAGAATCGGTTTGCAATCTGCTGCGGAATCGAAGCTCTTGAAAAATTGCAACACTTTGAAGGGCTCAAAAAAGGAGAGATCTTTGAGCGAGCGTAGAACACCTCCAAAAAAGTTCCAAGACACTGAATTACAAAAATGTTTAGACCAAGTTGATACAAAAACGCTGCTACAACACGTGAGATCGACCGAATGTAACTTAAAATGTGTTGAAAGCCATGGGAAAGATCCAGAACATCGAATTGTAACTGGAGATATAAAGACGATTCATGTTGAAAATCCTCACCGTAAAAGATCTTGGGTAAGTCCAGGAGGACCATCAACATCGGTTGCCCAACCAACTCTCTTGGGACGGCAATCAGTGCTCTGTGGTTGGTTGGAAAGGAATGATCTACTATGAGCTACCGAAGCGGTTGATGTGTAACCAACAGGAACTGGCCAATAAATTTGGTCATAGATCCATAATCCAGCACTAAATTCCACCGCGAAAACACCGCTTCAGCAACGCAACAAGTCTCTCGCGTTACTTTCGGCCGTCAGATAAGAGGCGTGCAGTAGCTTCCGCAAAATTACCTTTACTCAGTCTGAACGAACTCGGAAGCATCGGAAAATAAATGCACCATAAACGATACCTTTCAGCTTGCACTTGCACTTTGCAAAACTTTATCAACCGTTTAAAATTTTACACAAATCTCTCCAACTGCACCCTGGGAACACGCTCGAGGCAACCCCAGGAACGTGCTAAGCCGGGCCCGGCCACCGACCGGGTTCGATGCAGATGCGCACCGAGAAGCTAACGATTATTTTATGAGCACGTCTCCCGTCGCCCCGTCGTCGGCCAGCAAGCAAGGAAACCGTGCCGTGCGCATTATGAAAGTGCATCCGTAATGCGTTTCCGGTGAGTGTTTGCGGCGTTACTGCCGGGGGCCCTGTGCATGCATCTGAATATTTGTCCGTTTGTGGCGCCGTGGCGAGGGCTGTAAGCCGCGGTGTGACCCCCCGAACCCGGTAGCTGCCCCGGATCGGATCAGGGATACTGATGGTGCGGTGGTTCCTCATCGCTTGCCCGAGCAAGTGGAGCATAGATTTTCTTTCTCCAACACCGAGCCAGCCCCCAGAAGATCAACCTCAAACTTTGCATTATATTTGAAATTGTTTTGCATAACTTTTGCCAGCGCTACTGTTGCTCCGAGCCTTCCGCGCATCACTACCCCATCGGACTCGAAAGCATAAACAATGCTAAATATTCTCCATTCCTGCCCGGCAGCCTGCCGGGTGGCCCAGGCATTGATGGTGAACCGACATCTAAGCAGCTAGCAAATAACATAAACTAGCTTCACGCTCCCGTCGCTCCCGCTCCTTTCCGGCCGCACCCGCCCGCTAGCCGGGAGCCAAGGACTCCGAGCTGGGGGACCACCGACATAAATATGCTGGGCACGATGGGTTGAAGGCACGCGCAGCAATGGCGGCAGGTGGCGTACGTAGTTTTTGAGGACATTCGAAACGATTTGCGGTTCGGAACGGGACCCGAAAGGGAGCCAGTTTTCCCTGAGAACCTGCCTTACCGCACCACCGAGTGTGTTAGCATATTTATGGGAGGAAAATATTCCGTTTAGTGTCCCTTTTTTCCCGCTCGGCCCCGCTCGTTGGAACCGCGGGTGGGGCTCCAGAGGGTCACCGAGTGGAAGGGCGGACAAGGTACAAATCTATGCTGCTCTCTGGGAGGGCGTTCGTGGAGGGCGTTTGTGTTGTGTACGCGGTGCGCTTTCGATTGCGGCAAGGGCGAAAGTGTTTTGGAGACCGAACCGAGCAGCATGATGATGAACACGCGCCCTGAGGTCCCGGGCAGGGTACAGGGGGCCACCTTTGGAAGGGACAGACAGCGGGGAACGTCCCACGATTGGTTGAAGTGCCGGTTTTGGTTCAAATTTCAATGTCTCATATTTTACGAGCATGCTACTGGCAGGGAAATGGAATCACAATTTATGCGAGTGCTCTCAGCCACCCCGCCGACCCAGCCGTCTGCCCCCCGGGCCACCAGGCGGCGGGTGGTAAGCCAAATTTCAGCTGAACGTACGGTCCCTGCGTGAGGAGGGCTTGCGCCAACAACGGCAGCCAGTATCAATTGCGGTGACAAGTGGAAATTGTTCAAACTATCCACAGGACACCGTGATGGGGGTTTGGGTGGTGAAACGCGGCCAGGGCGAGGACGATGTCAGGTGGAGCTAAGAAGGGGGAGACGAAGGAGCAAAAACACGCCAACTGTGAGCGCAGCCGGCACATGGCCATCCATGGGCTTCCTGGAGGCTCAACTCCATAACGAGAGCTCCATAAACTACTGTCACTTTCGAGAGGGCGAACCTGCGCCCCGTCGCCCGCACGCTCTAATCCGAAAAGTATGAGCATGTAAAAGATCATCAAAATACTGCTCAACGATAGCGCGATGGGTAAACTACTCAATTAGCGTGGAGAGGGCACTAGGGCTCCCGAGGCAGAGGCTCAGTTTGCGGTGACAGTTTATTTATACCATTTTATGTTTTCCTTAGTGAGCGTGCGAAGCTCAGCTCTCGAGTGGTGGATCTTTGGGAAAAGCCCTTAGCATCGTTTATTTTCCTTACCCTTTGTGCAGTAGTATTTGAGCATCATCAAAATTAATCGAAGAACCGAGGATCCTTTAAAACATTTGAGGAGTAATGTTTTCTACAGAAGTTGATCTTTCCTAATAGTTTCCTGTAGTTCATTTCTCCCAAAAACCTTACCTATTATGAATTATCTGTAGGTTTACTGTAGGTCCCTTAATCCTACAAGCAGCTAAATAGATCATCAGTCTCTCTGAACCCATTAATCGGTTTCGTAGCAAAAGACGTCGTTTCGAATCATGCCAACTTCTTCAACTTGAGTGCAAAACTTTATGTTGTTGCTCAATACGACTCTGTCTTTTCTACTAATAATAAATGAAATTTGATCTGCTTTTGTCCACAGCCCTTACTTCACAAGGCACAAAACAACTTCAATGCCGTAATGCTCACATTTGATGCTAGAAAATACTAATGATAGCTTTATAATGGGATAGTGATACAATACGATATAACGATAGCTTTATAATGGAAGATTGTAAGATAAGATTTGGCCAAGGACTGATAAGGAGGGAAAGTCTTACGAAAACTAATTTATTGGTTTTTCAAAGCATGAAGCAATGAAAAATGTAAGAAGGCTCATAATGTTGCCCAACGAAAGCAAACGTAAAAAAATACGAACAAATTTTTATACATAAGACAAAAATTGTAAATAATGTTTGTATTTCATTCGAGCAACGTGTTTTACTTACAGCGTCACTAGAGCAAGGCGTAATATTTTTGCTACAAAAGTTAGTAATTTCTACCAAAACTGATTTCATTATTTTAACGATTCATTTGTGCCGATCAACAACTTTCTTCAAGCTCGTCAACCATTATAACCCTCAATTGTTAGCTTATGAATGGGTTCTTTGCTTGGTGATTATAGCCTAACCTAACCAATGGAGATTATAGAATTGGAATTCTCTTTAACGTTTAACCATTTACATGATTAAAAAAAATTAGAAAATAATGTTATGCTCAAATCAAGCTACTTAACGAAGATTCTTAACTCCACAAATAAAACGCAACTTTAGGGCGTTCTGAAGCCTTCCCGCGAACTTGGAACACTCCAAATTAGAGTTTTGTCACCGCATGTCATGGCAAAAACCTGTTCATGTTCCGATAACTCCAAATTTCCATGAAAATCCATTCCACGTGGGTACGTTATGGCAAATTTATTAACAACTGTCCCCAAACACAGACACAGCGTCAACGGTTTACGGCCATAACCCCTTCCTCAAAAGGCTCGCCTCTTCGAAGCCGTTCCGCGTTCGATCGGAGGCAACCGACCAAAATCAGCTCTAGCACCGGCGTTGTGTAATCGCGCGCGACGACACTCCGCGGGACACGTCTGACGCGAGAGAAGGCGCGTTCGGGAAAAATAAATTAAATTAAATTATGGTAATAAGTTCGGTAACTGCTGCCACCGCCCTGCCCGTGTCCCCCCATCGGCACCGGGGACCGATAGAGTCAAAAGTTGGAGGCGCCCGATGATAATGGACTTTCCGATGAATCTGACAACACCGCCAGCCAGCTGTGCGGTCCCCACGCTGGGCGACTTTCGGGAGCCCTTTATGTGTGGTGGCGGCCTGGTGGTGGAGAGGTGTCTCAGGTGGCGCGAATGTAAATTCATCGAACATTCCGAAGCATACTGTGCGTTCCGTCTGCGTGCCACATATTTGGCCAACCACTTGGGGCGAGCGAGAACGCGTGATGGCGCAATTGATTTACTTTGGGGCACGCCGAACAACAACTCATGCTCCGTCAACATTTTCCCATATTGATCACATAAATTGATGGTTCGATGATCGCCCCACGTGATTCAGCAGCATTGCGTGCTGGCGTGCGTGCGATGCGCCAAATGAAAATTTATGGTAACGACATGGGCGGGTGGGTTGCAAGGACTCATCTACAAGTCGTTTCTCGCTTCTTTTTTTGCGTTTCCTCTTCCTCCTATTAATTCTCTGCAACATGCTGGCCCCGCTCGATTTTATTACTACTCACCGTGTCCTACGTGTCGGGTTTTTATGTGCATCCAACCCGGCCGGGGCCCTGCACAAGTGGCCATCTTTTTAATGCACCCTTAAATGCTTTACCCCCGGCGGCCCCCCCCCCCCTGCGGGACATCGATTTCATGTTTTTGCAACGAGAGCTTACGGAGAGCTTACCAGGGAGAGTCGTGAAATATGGTGGCCCATTTCGATTCCTAATCCGCCGAACTCTGCCCTGCTAATGGGGCAACATAACACAGGGCGACATAAAAACCGTGTGGGCGCTGCCTGCGGTGTGCTAAGAGGCCTTGGCATGCTCCCAAAACCAACGCTGTTTATCAATCGGGGCAACTCGGAACGCTATCTTTGGTCACTGGACACTGGCTAGCTGGAAGATAGATTGCCGGCCACTTACAAGTCCCCGGGGCTTGAGCTCTTGAGTTGCTCTCGATGGTTCCTTTCTCACCCGAGTGTCCAAATTGGCCGTTGGCAAGACACGTGCCGGGATCCGGTGTGCCCCGGGGAAACCTCTTGAAATTGCATTCCTTACCATTGCATCTCGGAAGCTACGGCTGGAGTTGAAGTTTGGTCACAAATCCTTAGGCTCCTAGACAACGCTGTCGCTGTCATGGCGCGACTCGAGATGCAAAACTATGCCGTCAACGGAGGTATGCGGCACACTTGTTACTTACGCGTACGGATGAAGGTCTTCATTCCGACCGACGAGGAGCGACGGTCGGAACGTTTGTACTGTTGAAAAGTATCCAAACGATTTTTTCTTTCCCATGAAACAAGATGCCACGATCTCGAGGGCCCAACTGGAATGGCTTTCTGCGTATCTCTTGCTCATGATGGGAGTGCTTCATGCGCGGCCCCATACGTCAAGCGGTACCGAACACCATTCATGATGATTGGTTTGTTGGAGAGCTGCCGTCGGAGATTGAATGGCCACATGCCACCCGTCGGTCGGTGCACCGGCTCGAAAAGGAGCATTGTTCGGCTCCATGGTAATGCTTCTCTCTAAGGCATCGTCGGAAAAACTTTGATCTTACTTTTGGAATGTCAATGCTTTTATCATCTGCTTCGTATCAGCCGGAAAGCGAAGTCACAATGATGGCCCGCCTCGGAGTGCAACAAATGGCTTCTTCTGCTGCCTCGCACATTCCATCGGTTGCTCGGTAAGCCAAGGGGGGAACGAAAAGCATAAGGTTTGATGCGCTCGGTTACCGTGAGTTGTTTGTTGAAATTCGTGACCCAATGTACCGAATGTGAAACTCGAATTGTAGCCAGTTCAGCGTCTTCTCGCTTCCCAACCATTTACGTTCAGTGGCAGCCGGATTTTTCCACTTTTTCCAACAACTACGCGAACCGTGGGCGAAACAATAGCCACAGGGCGAGAAAGCCACATAATCCGGTGCGACCGGTGCCGCCCGTGGTGTTAATGTTCAAACGAGAAGAAAAACGGGAGGACACAATCGTGGAATAAAAACTTTTGCAGCGCACTTCCGTCGAAGAAAAGTGGCATAGGGGCCCGATGGGCGGACCGGGTGGTCTGGGCGGACGGACGCGAAGCACCCACCCCGGGGAGGGCGAATATCCTACATCCGGATTCCGGGGACCCGGGTGATTTATGTGCACTACCGGAACCGGGCAACCGCACCCAAAAACCCGGAAGCCAACGCTGGCGAAGTGAAGCGGCTTGAGAAGCGCCTCGGAAGCACCATTCTTTACCGTCGTTGCACTGCCTCTGGGAACAAAACTAGAACCCAACGCGACGGTGCAGGTGAGACGCCATGTTAATCCTTTTGGCCAGGGGGGCGGGCACACAATAACAAATACCGGCCAACCGACCCGAAATGTCTTCGAGGCCATCCGCGGTGGCCAAATCCCGAAGGTGGGCCCGTGCCGAGTCGATGACATAAAATATCGCAAGACATACCTCCTAGGCGGGGCAGATTTACGATAGTCACCCGGGCCGAGTATGGTCCAGTTGGTCGATTAAGTCGATTTATGGACGACGGCCCTGATGGACACTCCAGCACCCACTATGCAGACCGCCTAATGTGGATCCATTGCAGTGGAAATGGCAAATCTGGCGTTAATAACAATAACAAGGGGCTCGATTTATGCTCATTGCATGATTTGTTCCAGTGGCGATGCGATCTCGGTTGGGGCGGCTGTTGAAAGGGCTATCGTCCCGACCACCGGTTGCTTCCCGGGCTCATCAGGAGCAGACCCGAGCTCGATGCCCACAAATAATCACTATATTAAAAATCGGTTTCGAGATGGTCGACTAATTGAATGGCCCAAACCCGAACTGTTCGAAATTGGGCCCGACCCCAGCCGACTAATAACCGCCGCTTAATGATCCGGTGGGCCTCCCTCCGCCCCGGGTGGTTACTATACAAAACTACCGTGGTGGCGGTCACCGGGCATTATGAACGACATTAGTTGGCCACTGTAAGTGGCCCCAGGTTTACAGCTGCCAGCTGCCAGCCATTAGGGAAAAAGCGAACCATTAACACGCCGCTCGGGTTGCCCGCGGGCACCAAAAAGAACCAAAACACCCCCCGGAAGCAATAGAAAGGACCCTCGGGTCTATGGCTCACCTCTTCAACTGGACACCCCGGGATCGGTCGGGCGGGTCACAGCAAACGGGCCCGCCATAGTCATTACATTCAGTTTTACGACCCCGAAGCTGCCATCCACGTCGATATGCCGGTCGGTCGATAGAGTCATAAAGCTACCGGCGGCGAAAGTTCATGTGACATAATTGAAATGCCAGACCGGAAGACGAAACCCGCCTTCCACGCAGGTCCGCCCCGGTGGGTCCGAAATTGCGCCACAGATCGGTCGCAGCTCAGGTGACGGTCAAAGATGAAAATGATAGCCCAGCAGGAGGTATGGTGAAAAAATGTCACGATGACGCAAACGCTGCCAGTGCGCCGGGATCGTGTAATTATGAATTCCTGCCCAAAAGACTGCCCAGCCAGAAAGTGCCGCAGAAATGGATCGGAGGGACGAAAAGTGAGGGAAACGCACAGACACGCGAATGGAAACCTGGCAACCTTACGATCGATGGCGTATCGATGGCGTAGCGCATTCCAAAGCGTGCAGCAAAGTGTCATAACGCACGAGTCGGGGAGAAATGTGTGTAATAATGGGCAAAATTAAACCCAACCGTCGGCCCGAGAGGAACGGCCGTTGTTGGACACGTGTTAAGGACACACATGACAACGGAGCTAAAGCGTGGCCGGAGCGTTAATTGAGCCATTATCGGAACAGATCGATCGAGCTCGAGGACCGGATCTCGAGGATGGTTCGCGAGTGGTTCGCGGATAATTGGATTCACGCTGCAAGAATGCGCTTTCGCAGTCCACTGGCCAGCAATAATTGGTCGTTAGTTAAGGATGACCGCGGGCACTGGGATGTTATTCACACAACACCTGACACTTCGCACCGGACGGTCCACTATTAAGTACCACTCAATGTTTTTTTTTTTTATCTACGTCTGGAACGCAACTTTGTAGTAGGGCACCTGAAAGGGCTCCTCCAGGGAATGCCCAGCATTTCAAAGTCCAAAACTCAAAATTAGCTACTGGGTAGCGCATTTTCAAAATCGCTAAGTAAAGCGTTACGGATCACAGCATAAATCAACCTTTTATGCGCCGAACCGAAGCGCTCGACGGAGTCACAAAGGCATAATTGGAAACCTTCACTCCAAATGCTGCCGGAGCGCGCGCTGTAATAATGCATTTTGGGTTCAATTTATTTCCCGGTGTTTTTCGTTTTTTTATCTGGCTTGTCCCCCCGGTGCCCGGCCATGCATGATGCAACGCGCAGCGATCGTAACAGACTTTCGGGACAGGACATAAATATTCGCCAACAGGAACCGATGGCACGCGAATGAAGGCAGAGCGGTCCCACAATTGGAATAAATTACAATTGATAAACCAGCGGCCGGACACGTGCTTCTATGTTGCTGAAAACTCCCGGAAGGGCACGGCCGGCCGGCCATGTGTGGATGTGACACGTCCCGACCGCTTTAAAGCGCTCCGGGAAAGCAAAACCACTGACGGCACGCTGGCTGGGCCCGCAGTGGTGCCGGTGCGAGATTTTAATTGACAATAAATGAACCACACAGTCCATAACTCATTTTTACTCAATTTAATTTTGTGTGCCAATTTTCCGCCCAACCGAACGGAATAAATGTTCATTTGATGTAGTGCTTTTCATTTGTTTTCCTCGCCGCCTCACTGCCGGAACCCCGACGGACGGACTGTGGCAGCTGTGGCCCGGTGCCACACACCGGATCACCGAGCGGTCACTTTTCGGGGGACCGATAGGAAGCGCCATGTTTGCATGTTTGCAGGCCGAGGCCGCTGTAAAATTGGATGAAAATGAAATTTCCATTCTCCATGACTCATTAATGCGGGGATGAACCCCGGCGAAGGGGTCAAAACCGTTTGCCTCGGACACCGGCGAGTGATCTGTTTATTTAATAGTTCGCGTCCCGTCGACGCACTCTCTTTAAATCGCTACCCAGAAAGGGCCTCGGGTCAGAACGACACCGGGGCCGGGAACGTGCTAAGGATACTGATTAGGACATCAAATATTCATTGCAGGTGAGGCTGTACCGGCCTGCCCCGGCTGCGACTTCGTTAGCGAAAGGTCACATCCTCACCTTGGCGAGGCCGGAATCCATAACCTTTCCGGTCCATAACCGGTGGCGTTGGTCCGAAACAACTAAATGTCATCTAATCAAATCTTATCAATCTTTCATCAAACGTTCATCACTCCCCAGACGGGGTGTGCCGAAATCTGATTACCGCGCCCATGCCGCCACCGTCCGCCGTCGCCATCGAGAGATATAATTCAATTTCCGACGGCCGACGATTTGTTTACCGGTTTGCCGGGACCAGCAAAGCAAACATCGCGCCCCGTCCTGGAGCGGAGCGATGGAGCGTTTGTTTTGCATATGAGCGGGCAAAAATGGGCCACCACCTTCCCGGTGCCCGGCCTGCCGATTAATGAGTTCAATTTAAATAAGGCACGGATTGGCGAGATGCCGCCGGATAATTACTCACCCTATGTTAGGATTCGCCCGGGTGTGTTTGTTTTAAGTCGGCCAGTGACTTTATGGTGCCGTTTGTTGGTCTACTCCGGGTCGATTGTTTGAGTCCAATATTTACTCGCCATTTCGACGGCTAAACATACACCAAGCTCACTTTTTCGGCTATTGCCTGCCTTTTGGTACTCCCGAGTACAGAGTTGCACTGATTCGCGCTAGAAGTTGGTGCGGGGACTTTGAGATCTTCTCTGATTTAAAGCTTCGACGAATAATAATGTCAAGTGACGTGATGCTTGATGATGACATGACAGGCTTGTCTGCTTGCTCGGCCAATTACATTCGTTACTCCTGTCGAATCGGAATACTTTTAGTGCAAGTCCTTTTGCCGCTTGTTTCTGATTTCTATTGTCGTCATTTTTATGAGCAGTCGAAGCAGAAGTCGCTGTTAATCGAGTCACATCTATAAAGAAAATTTGTAAACAATTAATGATTTAATATGTTGTTAGTCCATTTTATGATCCTTTTATTTTCATTTCGTTTATTTATAGTTTAAAATAGTAATTAGGGAAATACAATGAAAAGAGTAAAAAATAATTAGATTAAATCTTTGGCGTGATTATGCGTTGATAATGTGGTGAGGTCGACGATATGCGTGGTGAGATGACGAAGTGGTTGTGGCGTTAACTTATCGGCAATGACTACATGAAGTGGTGATCGTGAGTAATGAGTAATTGGAATTAGTAATCCGATGCGGGTCAATAAAAATGTTAGCCATAGAAATCATAGAAAAAATGAAGACAATAGCAATCAGAAACTAACTAACCAAGAAACCATTATGCGCCCCAAAGACACTTAACCTTGTTGCAGACCTTAACCCCATGAACACTAAATGATATGAATTTGAGGCACGGAATCGGCGAAACTTTGGAATTTATTGATCGATCAACTCAAAATTTATTGAAGAACCCCAAGAAACTCAAGGTCTCCAGATAGGAATCCAGTTTGATTGTTCCAGTTGTTTGCCCATCACAAATCGCCGAAAAAATATCACTTACTCACATCAGAACAGGTTCTCGAAATGGTTCGAAAATGTATTGAATGACCTGAAATTGCGTTCCATAAAAATGGAAACAAAATGAATTGAAGTTACTGCTTTGTTTTGCATCACTTACATCGACCATCAATATGGCAAAACGAATTGTGCGAATGCGAACAATAAAACAAAACAAACCAATACCCAAATAAACCGCAACCATTCGAAAAGAACACTGTCGCCGGGCCGGGCCGGGCCGGAATTTTCCACTTCGATGCAGCATTCCCAGCGCGCTTCACAGTACATTTGCGTCTACTCATCCGCTTGCCTACCAGCCATCGGACCGCACCCCCCCACGCTGAAAGGCCGCTCGGTAAACGGAGAAACACTTCACGGAAAAAAGCGAAACACTTAGGGACAGGCAGTCCAGTGCGATAAGAGGCTCGCTGTCTTCCGTAGAGCTTGAGAACGCTTGAGTGCGCCAGAGTTGGGAACACTGTTCCCGTCGCTCGGCAAGCTTTTGGAGAAAAGTTTATCAGCAGCACGGTTAAAGGACGGCCACTTGTGTCTGTCTGGAGCAGCGCGGAACGCACGGACAGACACGGCCTCAACGAGCGGAAGCGCAGGCCAAACGGAAGCGTCGAGGAAAAAATGGCAGAAAAAGTGTCATAATATGGTCCTTAAATTGGTCGGCAGTTAGACGGCAGGATGGGCCTTGTGGTCCGATCGGCAAGTGCCGGCGTCAGAGGTCACCTGACGGGCAGCTGCCGGAGACGAGACTCACGCTGCCAAGATTCATTCCGTTCGTTCGAGCAGAAAAAAGGCGTTCTTCCGTTGACTTCCGGCCGCGTCGTCTGGGGCTCGAAGGATTGCGGAACCGAGCGGTTCCATCAGATATGCGCGAAGATCGGGATGGCTGATGCCAAATGCGCTCACATATCGCTCCTGGCAGGACAACATAGAACTCGCATTCGCTGACATTTGCCAATCCGTACATCGTCTTGATGTGCGTCGCTGCGGCACGGTGAGTGAACTGCATTACCAGAAGTAATGACACAGCCAGCCGGAAGCTGATTATCGGAAGCGGAAGCCATTCCGGAGCATGGAAAAGCGCCCTGGCGGAGGTCCCGGAGTGGCCAACTGTCTGGATCAAACGAGCTTTCGGTGTTGCCTCAACATGCAAAGAAAAACCGTTTATTTCAGTGGCGGCAATTTCGGTAAAGTGCTTTCTCTGGTTTTGCTGCGTGTTGCCTCGGTCGCGTTATGTACTCCCGATGCTGCTGGGTTCGGTCTGGGCTTGCCCGACCAGCTCCTGAACGGCCATGACAGTCAACTTAGGGGATCAAGAGTGGGCTCTCCCTCGAACGAACAATTGTAGCCTCTATTGTGCACGGTGGCAGCCAACACCATCGCCGTCTGGCGTCCGGACCGGAGCCAGAAAGAAAACAAAACTGCAACAGAGACAATTCAAATGCTAAGTGCACCTTCACCATCCAGTAGGTGGCCTTTTTATGCTCCACCACTGCATCGCCATTGCAGGTTGGGTCCGCCCGCCGGTGTCAGCCCCATTCGAGACGGGTGGGCATTAAGTAGCGCAAGCATTTTATTAACGGGACTCTGTAAACCACTCGCCCACCTGCAGTAAGGCGAGGGCAACCAAAATGGCCGCCGGAGGTGGCCGGAGCACTACTACGCGGCGTTTGATGAACGTGCGGCTCCCCGGCCGAGGAGACTCTCCGTTTACAAAGCCAGAACCGAAATGAAGAAGCGCTTTGTGATGCATATAATTTTTATGCTCCACTCGGTGGGTCGTGGCAGGAGTTGGGAGTCGTGCGTGGCTCTCCGGTCCTGTCCGCTCCGGTCAGGAGTTGGCGACCAGTCAGCGGTTTTCGGTCAGGGTTTTCATTACTAGTTACAGCGGGCGACTTTACAAAAGCCCGACCCGGTGGACCCCCTGACTTTGCTCTTTAGCTCGCCTTCAGTAGAGTGTACAGAGAGATAGAGAGAAAGAGAAGGCGTGAGAGGGACCCACACAGAAGGAGAAAAAAGAGCCAACAAACCGGCAAGTGGCAAGTTATTCGGTTTGGTTGGCGAATTTCTCGTTCGAGTTTCGGGTGCTCTACACTCTACAACGCCGGAGGACACCGGACCCAGGGACCATAATTCCACGCTAAATGGCACGGATTTATCTGCCCGACGGCCTGCCGGTGCTCACGCAGGACGAACCGGTGCATTATCCGTTCCCGGTGCCGATGGAACAGGGGGTTTTCCAGCGTGGAGGGGAAAATGTTCATTTAAATGTTTAAGACTATAATACCACGTAAAATTAAAACGACCAACAGTTCTAGTTGGTTGAAATGCTGATGAAAGAAAAAGGCACACATCGGCACAGCATCCAGAGTGAGTTCCCCCTTTTCGAGCAGTACGCGCGAGCTAAGCTTAATTGATGAAAGCAAATAGTTGCCTAAGGAAAACTAACCATGTTCAGCCAACGTTTGTTCAGTTTTGTCAGGAAAATAAACTCATTTAAAAAGATCTTTTTTAAAAAGCAATCTGGTGGGACACATTACCCAGCATAATATTTTATCTACTCTAAATTGCCACTTTTACATTTAATCCAACGCAACTTCTGGGAGTTTCCTTTCCCATAACAACCGTTAAAATTATTTAGAAATATTCATGTTTATCAAGTTTGTCTATTTTTTTATTACATCAACTTTGAATGAAAAAATTCCAAACTCCTAATTTGACTGTCAAAATTTGTTCAAGTTTTTAAATTTAAATTTGTACCAATCGAGTGATTATGTGTGATCAAAACGTAAGAGACCCAACCCATAATCATAATTTGAAAACAATGGCTTAGAAGCTTATTTCAAAATTATGATTCCAGCGAATAACCGTCAAGACATGGCGCGCTGGTAAGCCATATAGTGAAACACGATTGAAGCACCGATAGCTCACAACGAATCATCCACCAGCATTGCAACTTTAGTCAATTATCTGCAATTCATCTACGTGTACACTTCGAATGTACATTCATTAAAGCTCACTTATTTCACCATTTCGTTGCATTTTCACATTGATTGCATCGCTTCATGAGAAAGCCTGCAAACGTTCGCAAAAGAAACAGAAACCGTCAAAAACCTATCGCACCCGGGTACAAACAAGGATCCGTTCAAAAATCGCAAGAAAGTCATTTAAAATTCCACACCACGTCCAGAGGGGCCCCGGGGCTGTGTGCTCCATCAGAGCTGCTTGTATCTCATGGCCCGCGTTCTGGAACTTCTGCAACCTAGCGGGAAGTCCTTCGGCAAACCTGGACCAATTTCGTTTGCCGTTTGCTTGTTTGTTTGGCCTATTTCAAACCCGTCGGACCAGTCGGCGGCTCCAGCGGAAACGCAGACCCGAGGAGGACGCGAGGACCCACCTTGCCGTGGGAAAATTGGAGCGCCGATTTGCTTACCGACCGCTGCCTCACGGAGCCAGCGGACGTGATAGTAGTAAAGATGGCGTCACCCCGTAAGTGTCGTCGCCTCCGACGAATGCTTCTCCTTTGCGCGGCGTTCCGAAAACGATAACCGCTATCGTTCTGGAGTCGGCCCTCGGGGCGTGACGGTGCGCCCGGGAAGATTTCCCTTCCTTTTTTTTTTTGTCCGTTCGGTTCCGTTTTTAGGTACCTCTTTTTTGGCTGGGAAAAGCTGTGTTAGTGCTACTTAAGCCAGGCTTAGCGCCGAATCGCAGGGAACTTGCCTACCGTCACAGCGCCACAGATGGTGAAATAAACAAACGGGCAGCAGGCGGGCGGGCGGGTGTCCAGAAGCGATCGCAAATAGTCCACAACCCGGCCCCGAGTCCCGGTCCGAGTCGGGAGGCCCGTTTTCGGGGACGCCAACCGTTTGCCGGGATTGTTGATTTTCGCGGAGGCTTGCGACACGTTTCGCCATTTCGCTTGGTTGCGATCTGCACGCGATAGGAGACCGTTTTGCTGAATCGAGGGGGCTTTGTGTTTGCTCGGGAGCGGTGAAGGGGGGACCGAAGGCGAGGTAGGCCCGGCATGGGACGATGCCGCAGAGTGCAGCTTTGCGCTGATGAAGCGCAAAAAAATCAACCCAAAGTTTGGTTTACAGCTGCTGATTGAAAGACTCGGCTCGGATTTCAGCAACATCCGGCGGTACTTGGGACTGTTTTAAATTACTGCCTCGATGGGGGCCGAACCCATTCACGCGTTCCATTTATGCCTGTCCTGCGATACTCCAGCTGCCGAGTGTTTTTCGATTTAAACACAGCCCCAAGGCAATCTCGTAGATGGTAGACGGGCACTTCTGCCAAGTGGTTCTGATTCCCTTCCATCGCTTTCAGATGCGGGTTAGGACAACCTGGACTAGTGTGTGTACGATTTGCCTAATGCATGCGTATGTTCCGCCATTACTTCTCATTCAGTCACTTTTCACATCGTCTGCTGACTACGGCCTCAGCCGCATGTTGAATGAATAATTTGCGAAACATATGCGAATCGCAAAAGGATGCTCCCAAGAGAGTGCTCCAATCAATAACAGCTGCCACGGGTCGGGTGGTCAACTCGACATCAGCTCCGGCCGGACGAATCCGTGCAGTTGGATTTAAATCATAGCCTTGAAAAACGGTAATCCAAAAGTGAACAACGTACGAAAGCGCACAGGAAGACCCACACGGGGACGACGAGCCAACAAACCGCAGACCTGGTAATGACAACGAATGGGATTTAATTTTAAATGAGTGCACGAAATAAATTACGGTTCTGCTTTATGCACGGCGCACTTTTGCCACCCAACCCAAGCTACAAACAGATGGCTGTAAATGTTCGGGACGTCTGCAAAAAATCTGCATTTCCGGGTTCCAACCGGGGTTCGCAATGGCGTGCTCTCGGCTTAATGTCCTTTCCCGAGCTGAGCTCAGTACGCCAGTTGTGTCCTCTATCGCCTGCCTTTCTGCTAGAGCGCATCCGCAAAGGCCCGAAACCGGGTACAGGTCACAGCCCGGGGAACGTCTGACGTATTTATGACGACCTCTTATCCGACATCGACCAGCAGCACCCAACACTGGGCAAAGATTTTAACCAAGATACCGAAAACGTACAACCGAACTACAAGCCACGGAGGAGCGTGCCGAGTGGCCATGGACCCCCGGGAACGGTTGCAGGTGTTGGCAGAACCGGTCAGTGGGTCAACCGGTCCCGGGTCCCGTCGTTCTTTGGGCCGAGATTTGGGCCGAGCACGTCCGAGGAACTACTCACTTCCTGCACGTACCGTCCATAGATTCACACGGCGCTACAGATCGAACCAGCTGCCTGGGCATGAGGTGAAGCAAATGGAAATTGTGCGCACCACACTGTTTTACGACAACTCTGGCCAGGTTCAACCATTAATCTTCGCCACTCACACGCTGCGCTCGGAAAAAGACCTCGCCCTCGCCCGGTGTGGTGAGAGGACGCACTCAAAGTTCGTCTCTCCCTATACTTTCGGTGTTCTCATTGCAGACCTGACTTCGGGAACTCCAACTACGGACTTCCCGGCCATCCCACCGAGCTTCCGCAAGGTGACCAAAAAGTGGGCCAGAGATTTATTTATTGAATATAATGAAGCAAATATAATCCTCCTCCGCATCGTTCCGTCAAACACCTGTTTCGGGACGCCGCCGGCAGGTGCTGGTGGTGTCGTCCTCGAGCACAAACACGACGAAGTCGTCCTCCGGAGGTCGTCGCTTCCAGATCTGCCTGCTTTCTCGACTTTTAAAGGTCGAACGAAGCGATTTAATGGCAGCGGTCGGCCGGTCCGCTTCGGCTCGAATGTCCTCCCACACTCCACCCCTGCCCCTTCGCCGAAAAGCGGACGACGATGGAAAACATATTTGAATTTGCGCTTCAAAGTTCTGCTGCTGCGAGCGCAGGGGAACACACGGCAAACATCTTCTGTCACATTCAGTGCCGCCTCCGGACGGGATCCCCGGAAAATGGGTTTTCACTTGGCTGCGGATATCTGCGGTGCGGAACGGTGCGGCCAGGAGGGCCAGCAGTGGTCTGTTTTCTTTTGACTTCCAGGTGGAGTGGGACCAAAACGGGGCAAGTGCTTAGCCCTCATGTTCCCAGGCCCTGTTTCTGTTCCCGCTGCGCTGCGTGTAACATTAATTCCAAACCAAGAGGTTGGTCATGCACACACGCGCGCACAAAGCGAGCCCGGCACAAAAAACCCTTTCCCGTGGTGCGGGGGTGGCACTGGCGGGGACCGAAAGCGTATCGTTTTCTTTTATGATTCTCGTGTTTACTTACCATATTTGAATGTGTATGAGCTATCCACAAGCACACATACTGACATGAAATGCGAGCTTTGCAAATTCGCACTCGCCCACACGTCCACCGCCCTCCATGAATAAATACACGGGGACAAAGAGGTTCCTTTCGGTCACCCTCCTCCCCCTCGCAATTGCTTCATCTGGTTCCCTCCCCGCCTAGCCACGGCCGGATTGCCCGGTTCCAGTTTGGCACAGATCCACCCAATCTCTTCAGCTCGGTGCGGGTGTAAGACAAGGGGGCACTCCAGTCTGGAGAAGGCTCATCATGGACACGGGTTTGGTTTTGGATTTTATTGATTGTAATTTGTGTTGGGAATTGTGTTCGGATTTGATCGGCCCTGGATCGGTCTCTGTACCAGGGCCCGGGGTCCTCCCGGCAGGGATGGATCCGAAGGAGTTTGAATCGGAATCGCCAATCTAACGACGGTGCAGTTGGCCGGGTGCACTCGCATAGCCCCCTCAGTTACACATTCGCCTCCAGCTCAACGGCGCCGTCCCTATTATCATATTTTTTATGATTGTGGATTTTCCCTTGAACAAAGTATGGTAATATAGCTGCACGATGAACAACGATATTGTTCGTCTTCAGCTTACAAGGACAGTTTGGTAGCCTGCCAATGCTTAGTCGTCCGTTTTCCAGGAAAAGTATGATCTAAAAATGAAGTTATATTAGTATATTGAGTCGAGCTTCTATCGAGCAATCATTAGGCTTTATAAGGCTCATTATTACATTAAGCCGCACGGCTTACTGTGATGAAACAACTGACATTTGACTGATTGTCATGGAGGTAATTTATTTGGTACATTTTTAACGTAAGACATTGGGTCGATTCAAAACAGAAACTCCAAATAGAGATCAATAATTAAAAGCCTACACAGCGTCTCTAGTTAATGGATAAGTAACACATACAGAAACCCGATTTTATTTGGTTTTTTTGCTAATTAAAATGCGCCTAAATGTAGGCAATCGCAACTTTTATAACATTTTATTATCGTACAATCTAGAGATACCATCATTTGGTTTGTGAAAAAGTTTGAAGAAATTTGAACTGAATGCCCTTTCCAGGACAGGACAAAACACATCGATGCTATCTTTAAAGGCGCCTTCTCCTCGTGGAGTAGCCCGCCTTTAACAAAGATCAAATTACCCCCGAAATGTATTATTTCGTTTCCGGCGTGCTACTTTCTCACTCATCCGACGCCAATCGGATTTCCCCGAGCGTTTCTTCCCCATCGGCCGTGTTCCCGTTCGACACAAATTGACCTACATTTGCGACTGATAAAATACCGAAAGCCCACTCTTTCTGACTTTTCCGTTCGTTCGTACCCGTTTGAAAGGGGCATTGTGCGAAGCACAGCAACTAAATGTCGCCAGTTGACGCAAACAAATGTTGAAAATTTGAAATTTCGTCAAAGACAACAGCGTACGACTGAACGAAGCTAGCCCGACCTTCCGACAAAATGGTCGGTACGAGGGAGAGAGGAAACAGCTATGTCGCCGGAATTTCATCCATTTCCTCATCGAGCTGGCGACGGCTTGATAGACGAGGCTTGATTGACTAATCGATAGCTTTCCATCTCTATTAGCCTGCAGCAGTTCGGAGTTGGCGAACTTCATTTCCATCCATCTTAAACGGTCAATCTTGGCGAGTTGCAGAAACTCGTACAAATCTGGGGCAAAAAATCTAAGCTTCGCTCCTTGATGTAACCGACTCGACCGGGCAAACACTGTTGCCTCGACACGTATGCCTGCGTGGTTTAAGTTATTTATTTGTGTTTTCTCGTCTGCGAAACAACGCCCATTAACTGGTCCCAGCGTGGGATTTAATCGTGGCATACCGAAACACCCACGCCACCCAGGAGACCCCTCGGGTGGAGTGTGAGGGTAAAATGTTATGTTGCGCCGGGCCGGGTCCGAATATTACCACCGGTCAAGCGGAACCGGCACCGGCCAACAGATTTCCTCCGAGAGTTTCACGATGGGCCCGCCTAATGCCACAATGCTGTTCTCTCGCTCGGCCAATGAATTTCTTTGCCTCTGCCACAATGTCACCCTAACATCAAGCTTCATTGCTTTTTTTTGCTCGACGTGACCGTTACGCCAAAATGCCGACGTAATAAGCCGTACCGAGCGAAACCAACGGCAGAGGACGAAATTAATTCAATCAAATATTAAACAGAGGGGATGTTTAAATTAATTGGATCTGTCAATTCCTATCAGCGCGTACCGTGCCTTTCGCACACACTGCTTCGTACGATTATGGTCACTGCGGGAGGCCAACATAACGGGGCAAAAAGGACACAACTATCAAAAAACATTGTCACGCAAACACACCCCATAGACCACACAGGGACACCGGAGAGAGGACAGACCGCCACCTTCTTCGAGGAGAGCTCTTGCGAGCTTATAAATATTCAACGCAATGGAACGTGGCGCAGCATCTCGAAGTGAGCAACTTCGGCACTGGCTCGGTGGCCACCATTAGGAGGAGGGCTTCGCTAATACCGCATTCATAAGCAGCTGCGGTTCCACCACCACCAACAATGCGGTGTCCATAAAATGCACTATTGTGACCATGATGCGTTGGCGCCGGGAGGCGATGTCGCTGGCCGTTCGCCTTTCGCTCGGAGAGCGAAGTTTCATCGAAGCATCATCAACGTTCTAATTAAAATAAAATGCAACCAAACTGACACACACTCCCGCTGACGATGACGATAAACCGATGATGTTGCTGTTGTATTAGCGCCAACGTTCGCGGGAGTTCGCGTTTTGTTCGGCACTGTCGTCTACATAATGTATGTCGGCCATTCACATTAATTGGTCATCGCTTGGGACATGCACTGCTAAAAGCGCTTACTCATTCGACGATGGACGATGACTTACTCTTTGCGTTCAGTGGTCATTTCAAGCGATCGCGATAATTCAGTTTGGGGGACTGTGGAAAACGCAAACAAAATTTAACTGAATTGTACTGAATGATGCTTTGAAATAGTGTGTCACATTAACATAATTGAAGGGCTAAGTACTGTTTTATTGCACAAATTGTTGTGGAAAATGTCACATAAAATAAAGTTCGGATTTTTTTGGTTTCTTTTCAAATAAAATTTCATTTCCCATCATCATCATTGAACCCGCAGCAGAAGAGTAAGAGTTATGGTAATGTTAGTCCGCCCGGAATTCGAACAGCATTCAGTCTAATACGATTTCGAATTTTTTCTTCCAACACTCACTTCACTGTATTCGTCATCCGGCTAGCAGCCACCATGCGTCTCCATTGTGGACAATTGAGAAAAAAAACTAGAAATTTGCCTCGAAAGCCGAAACCGAAATCGTTCGGAGCGTCATTCTCAGTTTCGTCAATGCTCACGCACCCCGCACGTAACAAATGAGCTTTCGACACACAATTCGAGTTTCTGGCCTGGCCAGAGCCACCGATGGGTGGCCCGTACCATCAATTTCATCGAAACCGCTCGATTGCGACGTCGCGACCCGACGTACGGCCTATGAATGATCTCGGCCCCTCGATAGGACCGGCATCGCAAAAAAAACTTCATTAATCAGCGCGCCTAAGTAAGTGCGCGAAGAAGCGAAGGATGTCTGGACGCCGTCCCGCCGGTTTCATCCTGGCGTTCATTCGCACCGCCCCGTTCGGCCCACCCAAAATCAGCAATCGGACGGGCCGCGGAAACAGGAAGCCGGCTATAAATTATTTAATCTCCATTCATCTCGAAAATGAATGCCATTGGATTAGGGAAATTAGTTTGTTTTATTTTCGATACCGCGCACCACCACGAACCACGCTTTACCCGGCCGACTCGCATTCGAGGCCCGTGATGGCCGTGCGCTAAACGATGGATGACACTTTTCTTTGCTCCGCCACCAGTCGCCCCATTTTTACCACTCCTTTTCCGGGCCCCATTTGTTTCGTTTGCGTTCGCGTTTTTGTGGCCAGCCAGGGGCCAGTGGCCAGAAGGGCCAACAAGGTCCCTGCTGCTATGGGAAGCGGTGGTGAGAAAATGGGACCCATTTTCAACGCCCACAGCTGTCGGGCACCGTCATCGGGGGCGTCTGCGACAAAGGTCCCGGAGAAATTTGTTAACCAATAAACCGTTAACCAGCTCGGGGTGACTTTAGCATGACACAGTGACTGGCAGAATTATCCCTTTGGAGCCTTCTTCGCGTTCCGTTCGCTCCCGGGAACTCGGCGATTAATCTTCAGGTTGACTGGTTCAGGCTGGATGCTCCGTAACCACCGCCGAGCATTAGCTCTTCCGCACTGCGCATCCATGGTCGTGGGAAAACTCCACCAAAAACCGGCTAAAACAGTTTATTGAATTTCCATAATCAAAGCTGAGCGTTCTTGTTTTTTTTTACTGGAAACCCCAAAAACATGTTGTTTTGTATAAAAATAAACCTTCAGCGGGTTCGGGTTCCGGACGGTACGAAGCTTTGCCTTCGGACCTTTCCGACGGCCGGGAAATGATGGCCTAAATTTTAATACTAATCCACCAGCCGGCCAAAAACATGCCCGCCCGTTTTGGCCCACCCGGGACACCCTTCGCCTTTGTTGGGTTGATTGATTTTTAATTAGATTAATGATGCCTCCATTCGCCCCGGCTGTGGTGGCGCCAAGGCCGCGGCGGCACGGTTGACGGATGCCGGCCCGGCGGTGGTGAGGAGATTATTTTCGATCAAGTGATTTCAATCACTAGATTTGTCGGCGGCCGACCCCGGCCGGCTGTGAAAAGCGGCGCGATCTGATGAATTTTCCGAACACTTCCTGTGCCGGTGTGGTGAGAAGTGAGAAAAATGCTTTGAATTTGCTAATGAGCGGCTGTCAGTCGTTCGCGCTGAGCGGGCCCAATCGGCCGGCAACAGATCACCGGATGGAGCGGCAGCAACAATGAGTGTTGTGCAGTGCGATCGCAACTATGGAACACTAATTAGCTTAAATTGAAATGCGCCGAGAGGTTTTACGGTGCAAACCGGGCGAGCAAATGATAATTCTAATTATGAATTGTTAATCAGTGGAAACGCTTTCGCACTTTGTGCATCGTGCCGTGCCGTACGAAAGGCCTTCCGGAGCGCAATAGATTGATGTGAGTGATTGGTTAGTTTGTGTGCGTGAAAGAGCTCAGGTTTTACCCCCGGGCCGGTGTTCAATTAAACTCGCTCCTTGTGATGACCTCAAGAGCAGGTTGCCAGAATTTGCTTGAACCATTATTAGGGAAAATTAATTTGCATCTGTTCGTTTGAAATGCACGGTGAACGTTATCAATAACAACGAAAAAGTCACGCTATAAAATAGTGCCAAAATCAAATTGCATCCAGATGGCAGGCAAAATGGGGGAAAATTTTAATAATAACGATCAATTTTTTGTCAAGAAGTGCAGCTTTCAATTATAGGAATAACAGGAACAAATGTGTTAACACAACACAGCTTCACAGCTTTAACACTCGACACCTTAGATTTACTTTTGCTCTTGTTATTTATAATAAAATAATAAATATGAAAACTATGGTTCTTGTTTCTTTGATTAACCATGTTGTCCGTTGGTTATTATCAGCATTGGAGAAAAAACCATTAAGGCTTTTTTATGAACAAATTAACCCTAAAAAATGATAGTTTTTCAACATGTTGAGCGACTTTCAGTTTGTTCCACCAGTTTGCCAGTTTGTGAATTATCGCTGATCTGAAACGAAACAAGCAGTTAAACAAAAAACAAACATTGAAGTCCACTTAATTCTGCAATTCCAGCGCATGCAGTGGCATTTTCGTGCATCATTTATTTACAATTCGATCATCGTGCACGAAATTATTCAAAATGCATGAAATCAATCGAAACCCACTGCCGAACGGTGGTCCTTGATTAAGCTATCGTTTCCACGCCACAAACCATGGGACACCGTTGGCAGTAACCCATTTCGCCAACGGGCCAACACCGAGCACCGGCAAAGTGCATTTTAATTAACGGATGCATCGGAATAAATTGACACGGAACCGGATCTCGTTGCTCGTGTAACGGCTACGGCGCGACACAGTGCGCTGGGTGCGCCGCGATTTACAAGCGACCACACAGCCCTCAGCCCTTCACGGGGAATCGAATTACAGCCATTCGAATGCACCAAGTGGGTCGCTAGGATGGCCCGGACCATCGATCACACATTCTGCCGAGCGCCCACCGGAATGCGTTTCGTTTTGCTAAATTAATTTTGCCAAAAATGTTACAATCCCGACGCCCACTTTACATCCCGGCCGACGGGTGGGGTGGTAAGTGATTACGTTTCACTTCCCCTCCACGCAATGCAAAGTGCATTTGGCTGTAGGCCAAACATGGCCGAAAGGAACCGGCACCGGGACCATAAATCAGCAAATTACGCGTTTGTTCGAAACTGCCCAGCACACCAGCCAGTCTGTGTGTGTCTGTGTAACAGTTTTTGAAACCTCAACCTCAATTCCTTGCCTATACTGGGGGTAAAAAAGCAAAAAAGAATGCAACCAAACAATGGGGAGCTCTCGCGAGAAGTGCACTTTGCGTCCGAATCGCTCCGAAAATCGTTTGCAAATCGCAAATTTATTGGCCCGGTTCGGCGTCAACCAAAGGAGAATGTCGGTGCAGAGTCGAAGAAGACGTAAACTCTACGGGGGGATCGAACAAGACTCTTTTCTTTGGTCGCTAGCTTGCCGAAAGCTTACCAATGGCACAACTACCAAGAATGGCTGAATTTGGAATGGAACGAGCATCTTAACCTACAGATTAGCGGGTCAACATCAAAATAAATTTTAATTAAAAATACGGTACGATCTAGTTACCAATGGCTGCTGATTGCCATTGCAACGCAGCATCGTCCGAACTAGTAGCCATAGCGTTCTGACATGGAACATATGAAAACATTGAACGAACGCTCGAACCGAACTTTAAAGGTATAAATTAAAAAATCTCACACCTTATAAACGTTTCACAAAATGATCATCTACTGACACTCAATTCGTTTGTTCAAGATTGCATAAAGGTTATGCCAATGATAACAAAACTCCACCAACATGAACTAGATCTACGCCCGTACTTGGGCGTAATCCAACGCAAAATAAGTGATGAAATATAGGATTTGCATTAAAACATCAACACGTTGAGATAAATCCACATTCCATTAACGATTTTCTTTCTACTTGTCCGATTTGCGCAGTGAACGGAGCACAACGAGAGACGGTACCAAAACAGCAGCAAACCACATCAACGAAAGACAGCAGCAACGCAAGTCAACCGAACTTGCTAACTAGCAGCAGCAGCAGCAGCAGCAGTAGTGGTAGTGGTAGTAGCACTAGTAGCAGTGCCGCCGGCAGCAGCAGCAGCATAACCGGCGGCAGCGGTACCAGCACCACTAGCAGCAGCGGCAGCAGCCCCACAACTGGCACCAGCAATGGCCGGCAATTGGGCCACGCGGAAACGACCGCCCTCCCGACGGAGCAAGCCCGGGTCGGACCGTACTTCGATGTGGCCGCTTCGAAGAACGTCACGGCGCTGCTGGGCAAAACCGCGTATCTGAACTGTCGGGTCAAAAATTTGGGCAACAAAACGGTGAGTGAGGGAGTGAAAATGGGGCCGCCGGTGGCGGTCGGTTGGTGGTGCATGGTTTCCCCGGAACGTTTTCCGTTTTCCGGCCAAGTTCCGAATAAGTAAAAAGCGATCCAAAAGATTGTGCAAGCCAACCGGGAGCAATGTTGCGTTCGTTCTGCATATCCTCTTCAATAGGGCCGTCGCCGTTGCCGCGCGCTTCGGAAATTATGAATGTCAGGGTTCAGCAGCGTGCGATGATGATTACGCTCGCAGCATCATAGCCGTTTCCGCTTATGGCTCCGCCAAATGGAAAGTTGCTCCATGGTAAAACGCTGCGGTACCAACACAATGTAGTCGCCATCTTATGGTTTTTGTGCAGAAAGGAGTCGCGAAAACTGAGTCACAAACTGGCAAACCGGAAATTCCGTTCGTGCTTCCGTAATTCACATTGATGTTTCCGACAACACCAAGGATCAAGCAGGGCCATCATTATTTGATGTTTGCAGAATTCTGAAGAAAATACACAGCTTGCTGCGCTGGAATGTATCTGAATGAAGCAGTGGCTTCAATTGAACTGTTTCTGGAATCGCTTCAGAGCAAGTGGGATCATCTCCAGCTTTGCGATTAACATTCAAAAGCATTAGGAAAGAATGCCGCAAACAGCGAAGCACTTCCTAATGCTAAGTGACAAACTTTTTCTTTCGTTAATATGGCACTGGACAGACAGAGGTAGAGTTCATCGACAACCGAGAAGTACAACGATAGAATTGACAGAATTAGTACGTTGAAATGCACTGGAATGCAAGGAGTGCACCCTCAGTGTTTTCTGTTTCACTAAAACATCCAACAAAGGAACGTGTATACGCGCCTGATTTTAGGTAGATTTTGAAACCCTGATTAAAGTAGCGGAACCAGTTTTTACGGGACCTTCTTCCAGCAAGACCGGGTCGAAAGGCAAGTGATTCGTACTATGATTTGTTTTCCGTTTTTGCTCATAAACCCGCCCGTTGTGAGTAAGGAAAAAATCCCCCACACGCCTTTTGGCTTCGCCCCGGAAGCGATATTTAAGCCGCAGTGACCCCATCCATCATGCAAAGGGGATGGAAAAGTGGCCATAGATAATGCATCCGCTACCATCGGCGGCTACTGCGTGAGGCGGTGGCGGTCCCTTATATGATTCAATACTTCGTTCAATGCATGTGTCCTGCGGTGAAGCCCTAGGGCGGCGGCCACTGGCGTTAGCTGGCTCTGGCTTTGCAGGAGGGACTAGGAATCAAGGTAAAAAATGCTACGCAGGGAACACAACCTAAACCCGATAAACACGGGCGGCAAGCATGGCGGCATGGTTGGCATCCCTTTAGCGCACCACGAGGCCAGTAACGGCTGGGTTCGCGCGTTCAGCCGACGATCGAACAAACATGAAACCGGCAAACACAGAGCGGGGCTCGTTTTCGGAATTCGAACAATTCATTGCTGGTCTGCTGGACTCCATCGTCCGGCGTCCGCGCCGGATGTGGGTCGTAAAAAATGAGCCCACCAAACGGCTACACATCCGCCTATGTTCATTTCCAATGCCTATCGTCCGGCCTATCGTGTTCCCGGCCGATGGTGACCGATGTTGCAGCATGCAGAATTGGCCGCTTTTCACGCGCGGCCCAAAAGTAAGGCCCCCGCTGAAATAAAAGCAGTAGATCAGACATACGCGACACATCCTGCTCAGCGCCCGATCGTCAGCCTCGGTCGGCACCGGAACGGCTCGGGTGCGCCTTTGCGCGGACAGCGGAAATGGAAAATGCTGCAGTTAGCCGTCCGGTGTTAGGGAAAAAATCGCCCGCCATCGAGCGGGCTACGATACATCGCGAACGCCCAATTTTTCCGCCGCGCACGGTTGCAATCGATGAGCTGCATCGAATGCAATTGTGCCGGCGAATTGTGCAACCGACAAACCCCGCCTCGAAAAACAGGCGGGTTTCTCGTGATGCCTCAAAATTGACAGGCAGGAAAAAATCAATCAACAGCTGCTACATTAGTCCCGCATTTAGCGCCGTGTCCTGTCAATGGCATTCCGAACGGTTTTGCGATGCTTTTTTTTTCGCCCGTTTGGTGACCCAAAATTTGAATCATTTTACGTTTGTGCAGGCGAAGAATAATGCGGAGAGTCTTTTGTGTCCACAGAGACACTCGTCATTCAACGGAACAAGGAATGCAATCCTTTCGCGGCTTTTTACCACTGTTATTCTAATCCGAAGCTAACGATGGCCTACTTTCGGTGCTAAATGTTCGACTTCAAACAACACGAACCAGAGTTTCTGAATGCTGAAGCGTATTTTAGGACTGTTATTGAAAGACACGCCATCGGTTCCATTTATTGGTAGGAATTATCTTTTTTATCCTTCTTTTCGAACTCCGCTGATGCTAATCATGTTTCTACTCCATATCGATTCGGAAGAACTCCTAATATACATACGAGGGTCAATGTAAGGAAAAGATTTTTGCTTCCTGTTCTTTATGGAAGTTAAATTAATCAAAGTGTAACTGATGGTCTTCAAGCTCCAGAGCCAACGCCAACATAATCTCCATCGCTTTTGAACCTATCCACTTCGCTTGTTCTAATGAAATGTTCCGTCATTTTCCGTTTTGATGCTCCAAACATCTTGGCTTAGTGGTGAAGTTTTGTACTTTTTCAAAGAAGACCCAATCATGCTTCGCTCAACCACAGTTTCGGTTCGACCTCGTGGATCGTGCCACGGATCTTGAAATACGAGACCGGATCTTGAGATTACCTACCAAACCAAGGTAATTGGCAGGGTAAAACGACCTTCACTGGTTGATCACTGAAGTTCATCAAAGTTACGAAATCCTTTCGGTTGTCGTGATCGGAGTTTGGACAAACTATAGAAGCCTCCGTCGGGGCCATTAACTGCACGAAATGTTCCCCGCTTCTGTGCCGGGCAACGAAGAACGTATCATAACTCAAAACCCCAGTTCCGTATCCCGCAAGCTTGCCTATCTCGATTCCGTTGTTTGACTTCGGCCCAAACTCCCGGTATCCCGTTTCAAGTGGAATCGCTTCCTGTTGGGTAGAAAATTTAGGTAAATCTCATCTCCGACCGACACTTGCAGCGGGATCGTTCATGTATTGTGCACCCGGTCCCAGACATCGTACCAGGATTCCACTTACAGGGGCCCGCTTCCGCTGCGTATTGTTATCCAATATCCTTTACGGTGCCGCTCGGGCATCCTTTCAAGCTTTCCGGTAATTAACGACACCCTGCGCCGCTGTGTTGGACGACTGTTTGCTCAGCTGTTGCAGTGCCCGGAAGTGGCCTCCTGCATATTATGCCCTGCAGCTTCCCTCTCGAAGGAGACAACACGCGTGGCGCCACCACTGTCAGCTTCCCGAACCTTGCCCCGGGCGTGGGGGCAAAACTTTTCAACCGCTATTTTTACCATCCAGCCCAGCTGGATGCTCCTACGTCAGTCGCTCCTGCCGCCCAGCCGCACTTACTTATGCTACGCCGAAAAGGGAAGTGAACTATGAATTGGACACCATCATCATTGTTGGAACTTTGTCTTGCCGGGCCGGGTTGTGAGCTTGAGCCGTGTCCGCCCGGTCCCCAGGAGCTGGATTCAATGTTATTTTTGCTGCCACCGTTTTTCTCGGTATCAACTTCTCCTTGTGGGAGGCGTGGCGTGATACTCCATTTTTTTCTTCCGCTCTACTTTCTGTCCACTGGGAGTAAGTTAAAGATCTTCCACCGTATTCAGCTGCCCTGCCGTTCCGTCCCGTAATGGCGACTGCTGGTGTCTTCTGGTATCTGCAAGTGTGGGATAATTAGGCGCATCTTTGAAAGGACCCGGCCACCGAACGCCTTTTTTGGTCCGTTTTTTATCCGCATAACTGCTCCTATAAATAGTAGTTACAGTTCGACTTGGCCGACAGTATGCTCGGAATGTTTTCGCTACTTCTACGACATGATTATGCCCAACGATGTAGCCGAAAGTTAGGACCCACGATGGTGGTGGGAACCAGTTTGTGAAGTTTGTTCGCTCAGTCACTCGAAAGAAGGTCACGTTATTAAAAAAGCCAACTCTTTTTTTACTGAAACTAACACTACTGTCTATCAACATTTTATCGGAGCATTGATAAAATACAATACCGATCTGCGATTGTTCATTGTTAATAATGATTTAGTTTACGAAACTAACATGCAAAATCGGCTCAAAAGTTATGCTCTCTGCTGGGAGCAAAAAAATAAAACTTTCACTGGGTGGGTCAGAAATTAACCATGGAGCAGAACGGCCCGTGAACAGGAACTCCCGCTGGTCAAAGGGTTGCAGCCGGTAGATCTTTTTCCGTAATAGCTTTTCTAAAAGCAGGGCCATATTTTCTATGAATTCATAGACCAACAGGGGCTGAAATCCTGTCCATTGTGTTACCGCTTTTTATTGCACGTGACAGTATTGAGGCTGAAGATGACCCCCGCCTCGGTAAAAGGGTACGGTCGGTAGAGCCCATGTTACCTGATAATAACGTTTGTGCAAGGCAAACATCACCCTAGTGATCCTTTCAGCAAATTACTACAAATAAAATATAATTTCCCCTGAAAGCATCCGACCGGCAAGCGCATGGACATGGTGCGCATTCAAACGGAAGGCAGCATTCGAGGTGAAAAAAGAAAGCACGCGAATGCGAAGGACGGCCAAAGTTCGCCACTGCGCCAGACAGCTACTCCATTTGGGTAGAAACGTCACAAATGTGACATCGTTGGCCCCGCGTCCCGCTCGGTGGTCCATGAATCCCTATCACGAGGTCCGTTCGCTACTAACTTGCTACGTTGTTGTGCGAAAGTTGTGACATTTTATATCGGTTCGCTATGACGACCAATTCGTTTCGCTTGACGAACGCTCGTCGAACTCGTCGGCCGTCGGTGATAGAGAAGGGTTTCGATAAAAGCATAAATCTAAGTGAGTTACTTTGTACCCCGAAAAAAGAACTACCCAACCCAACCTGACCCCCGATAGCGCTAAAAAGGCCAGCAAATCATCCTTTCGTCACGGACAATGGCGAAAACCAAAACAAAAAAAAACCGTTCGTTTTCGGCGTCGTCAGCGCAGCCCAAAAGTGGCCACCGTTCGACAATGGCAGGAAGTCTTGGGTTTTCTGGGAACGAGACCGCCGAAGAAAAGACCATCCCGGGGTGCGGGGTGCCGGGACATAAAACAAACAGGATGACTTGTGAAGTCTGCAGGACGCTTCCAGTACGTGAACTTTTTTCTCTCAGGCTTCCCAGTTTTTGACAGGAGAGTTTTTCGTTTATGATCATTATTATTATTTTTGCTGCTGCTCTTTATCCAGTTTCGGGGCCATGAATAAAACATTACCGGTAGTAGAGTTTGTTGTTTTCTTTTTTTTTTTTGCTTCGCATCAAGAGCCACTCCAGCCGAGCAGGACGGCCAGGAGCGGATCTTTTTGGCCATGAGCAGACATGAGCCAATAATGCACACGACCGAAGGTACATACATCGCCATTTCGGGAGAGACAAGAGGAGTACAAGCACCCACACCACCGAGGAACGAACGCTTCGGGAGAGGTGTGGGTGGGAAACTGTCCAAACCAAAATTTATGAAAAGTTCATGCATCATAAAGCGCACTGTGTTTTTTTGTGGCCCCTCGTGGTCGGGCCGAGTGTTGAGGGGCCGAAATTGCGCCTTCACGCCTTCCTATTCGAAGGGTCGCTTTGCTTGTCGGTACTTACCCTAGCTTACCCTTTATTTTATACTTACCCGTCAGTTTTTGTGTGGCGCGAGAAAATAAATTAAAAACTTCATCGGCTTTGCTTAATTGAGGAACTCTGGCGCCGTGCTATAATTACCCGACGGTATTGACAGCCATTACTATAATTAGCAGCTTTGTACAACTAACTGACGGTGGGGCAAGTTTTCGAAACTTTACCTCTGTACGAGGCACGTGTCAGCCTCCCGAAACCCGAAAATGGCTTCAAATTCGCGCTGACTGTTTGAAATCAACTGAAAGGTGGTAATTGAGTTAATTCGCAAATCCCGCTTTCCGGCTCGATCAAAGTTGACATCAATAAGTAAGTCCATAGCAACGAAGTTGCGAAAATAACGTAAGCATATCTCTCTCTCTCTCTCTCTCTCTCTCTCTCTCTCTCTCTCTCTCTCT
>NC_071286.1:25341710-25413629 GCF_943735745.2 Anopheles bellator
TCTCTCTCTCTCTCTCTCTCTCTCTCTCTCTCTCTCTCTCTCTCTCTCTCTTTCTGTCTCTGTCTCTCTTTCTCTCTCTGCTATTGCACTGAAATCTCGCTTAGCTCCCGCTGTTGTCAAAGTTTAGGACATCCGGGGGACAACATGAAAAATTGGGCGGGGAAACACCCGGCTGCAGAGAGGGTGGTCAATCAATTTGCTTGATTAGTTATTTTCTCGCAGTCCGCTTCAGCTGTTCAATCAACTCATCAACGTTTGCCTTCTTGCGCCCGTGGACCGGGAAACCGGTTCCCCGAAGCAGCCGCCGCGAAGAAAAACTCCGTGCGGAAAAGCATTTCCCAAAAATTGATATTTGTTCAACCATCTCTCGGGGTCGTTCGATCCGGCGAGGCGACGGTCGCGTTGTTCTCGGTTTGCGGTGTGCTGCAAGACCACCGTGGTGCACCACCTCAACTGCGGCCATCTGCAGAAACGGATTTAGTTCTTTTGGGGAAGGGTTTTCCAAAACGTTAAAGAAAACGGAAACAAACATTCGCCGATCGAGTCGGGATCGGGTGGATTCGATTGGACCTGGGGTCCAATAAAGGCTCCGGGAGCGGCCCGAATTTCATTAGCTAAATATTCTCTACCGCTGCTAACGAACATAAATTGTTCCGCCTTAAATGCTCTTTCCTCCCTGGAGGCACAAGGTGTCTAATATTCACTAAATAAAATCTACTTTCATCGTCGACGCCTCCGTTATGGAGCGAACGCAAGTGCGTCACCGCGAGCTGCCCATTATGTCTCTGGCGACCGGGTGGCGGCCCACGGATCGTAATAAATTTGTGACTGACCGTCGTCCTGGTGGTCTGTCGGTGGACGGTACACCTTCAGCGCACGACTTACGCCCTCGTACCGAGTGTATCGAGAAAGGGCCGTGTGCGCGGTGCAAATTTAATTACGCATCTTACTTGCGCTCTCAGTGTGGCCACCGCTCAGAGCAACGAAAGGAGCAACTTTTTTAATAGAAAAACTCAAACTGATTCCCATTAATATTAAGCGAGACAGACGATTACTTCATTGATTTTTATCGGAGTTCGGCCACGACTCGCACTCGGCCCTCGGACTTGATGTATTTTCCCCCTATCGTCTCTCCCTATCGTGTCACTTCACTACATCATCATCGACGTCATTTTGGAGTCGTTTGTCCTCTTCGCGTCGTATCGTTAGGACGGGCCTCGTTAAGTGCGCTATTCATCCCTCGCCGGCGGTAGATGGTCACATGGTCCTCGTTCCTCGAAATTGCTACTCCAAAATCAGCGACACTCGAGCGAAGCGAAAAAGGACGACACAGTCCACCAGCACCAGAACTTAGTCTTGGTGCCACTCGATGTTTGACAACAAAATTAAACCCCCAAAAACATGTGTTCATCCTGGGGTTTCCCGGGAACCCGGGAACGACGACGGTCGCACCGATAAAGACTTGAGTTAGTTTTTTCTCCCCTTCTCTCTCACGCCCACCCCATGGCCGCTTCGGACGAAGACGAAGTTCTAGGCCACTCGAACCGCACAGATAGAAAAACCACACCCTCGTGGCAGGTTTGGTTGGGAAAAGACAATCAATATATTCGATTATGTTGTCTCATGCATAATTCAGGCCGAACGAGCGTCAACGACCGACCGAGCGAGCAGGACCGGACCGGAACCAGGCGGTCTGGCGTAACCCGGCGAAGGCTCGGGACCGATTGTGTTGCACTTTACAACATCGATACTTGCAGTTTAAGGAGGAGGAAATTTGCAAAATATGCTCAAAGTATGGGTAGCGGCTAATGATGATCGCTCAGCCGCCGGCAGCGTGTTCATAAACCATTATGATCCTTTGTCATGCAGCGATTTTTCTGTCGTTCTTGCTGTTGCGTCTTTTGCAGCACTTTCGGGCGATACTGTCACTGAGAATGGCAAGCTTCGTGATGGGTAGTTACTGGTTAACACAAGGGCCAATAGCTGCGCTAAGTGGATCATGCAAATGGCTAGCAGGAAGTTTCACGTAATCTGTTTCACGTAACGTTCTTTGCTTGACAACTTTGGAGCTGATCTGTTCCTTGTTGCATACATCAGAACATATGAAACTACTGGCAGGAACTACGGTTCGACGTTTCGTGGCTGCCAGTAATAGGCAATAATTCTATATATTTCAAATCCCTGACAGAAACAGATCAGTACGTTATAATAATGTCCTTCGCCATTATCGAGAATTCCTACACCATTCGAGAGGTCAAGAATATTAATTCCATTGAGATTACTTAACTAAATATATAATCACCGAGTAGCATCGCTGCTCAAAAAAGGTCAACGATCAAAGGCTTATATTGTAATGAAATAAACAAGTTAACAATCTTTCCAATTAACGACTTCCGAGCATGGAAAGGAGAGTGCGTTGGCTTCATTTACACTTTTAATGACACGCTGCACACACAACTTGAACAACTTTGCCAACCTCAACGCGCCCAAAGCGGGCTTGCGGCTCGCTACATTAAACATTATGCACCGATGTGACACAACGATGGCATACGAACTATCCCACCCGACCGACAGACAGCATACGGATCTCATTAAGTGCGCTTTATTACAGTTCATGAATGTGTAAATATGACCCAGCACCGCGCGCGGTCAACGATATCGTGCCACTGTTAATGATCTGTCCATTTTATGCTAGGTGCGATTGAGAAGAATTAATTCATCCATTACAACACCTTGCTGCGACCGGCTGCCGGATGCGGGCTGCAATGCATTTAAATGCGTATCTACCAGCTGCCCCTTCAAAGCGCGAACAAATGACATACCAATTTGGCGAACGCTCCGGATAGGTTTAATTTGGAAAAGTCACCCGCCCTCCTTTGACCTCGAGGGTCGCGCCTGAACAGCGCCGAACAAATACTTAAATTCACTTTTCGAAACCGGATGTTAATAGATGACCCGGGACTACCCACCCGTCCACCGTCCATGCCGCCGAACCAACCCAAAAGGACCCGTCCCGTAAAGCGTCCAATCGTGCATCGCAAAACGGGACGCTCCCTCCGTGACGGTATTTTAGGTTCGCCGATTTTTTTCGCCGGTCACATTTATGTTCTGTTTTACTTTGCATAACATCATCCTTGGCGGTGCGGTGTCCAAAAACAGTCATGTATAATTTATTCCCGCTGCATGCAGGCAATAAATATATTTTATTTCCCCTTTTTTCGCTCCTGCGAGCGGGTCCGTTTTCCGTTGTTCTTTCCGACTCATTTTTTTTCCGTGATGAGAATCGTTCGTTCTTTTTTTTTTTTGTTTTCGTTGGTCGCCCACTTCTTGTTCCGGTCGCTGCCGTTCTGCCATTTATCGTGCGATGGTTGTTCAATTTCAGTGGAAAATCGCAACATCGTTCTGCGCCAGAGAGCAATTTTCACGCTACAAGAACGCCACTAGATTGTCTGTCGCCCGTGGCCCCAAATTGGTTCGGAGTTGCGTCAACCTTAACGGTAACCTACCGAACAGGGAGCCTTTGTGTGTGCGCTCGGGCTGCCAACCAGCCAGTGTCGGTTGCCGGAAATGAAAAGTTCATCCGAACGCGCCGGTACCGTGCGATGAGAGCATGTTTGGGGCAACATTTTTACGACCCACTTCAGAGCTTACACACTTGGTGGTCGAATCGAGGGCACTATGGCTGAAGAGCCCCGGACCCGGGGAATGGTGTGATGTGGGGAATGTCCCTTTTCAAGAGGACCCGGGGCTGGCACCGAAAAAAGGCCGCGGAGCCGACGGGATGGCGACGGGAATTTAGAAACGTGCAACACCGAACCCCATGCGTTTGTGGTCGTTTCAACTTCCGGCTGCGGGGAAAAGTTCGAGGGCACGCACACTCACGCGTGTGCAATTTATGAATGCACACGCCAAATTTCGACCATGATTTGTTGCAGTATGCAACCTTTTTTATTTACCACAAAAACCCGCACTCGGGAACGCAACACGGCCATATTGAGCCCAGTAGCGTCCAGCGGACGATGGCTCGGCTACTCTCATAGTGGGGAGCAACATTCAAATGCCTGCCTCGCATCATCGCGAGCATTTTTGCCATAGTGTGAGGGAAGGCTTGCTGCGACCGAACCGTCAATCGTAACAAGCATACTAACTGGCGATAGGCTAACTTTCGACAGGCACTTTGTCTTTGTCGTACACTCCTCATAACTGAGCAACAGCTCTTTGGCACGGTATGTATGACAAATGTTCCTCTGTTAACGTGCGGGATAAAACAAATGTCACAGGATGTCTTCGTTCGCCACATTAGCCCCCCCAAAAGTGACACAAGCGTTCGTGTAGTTATCACGTTGGAGATAGACATTTTCACTCGTTATCGATCAATAAAATTTAACGATCCAACAACGAAGAGCCCAAAAGCAAACAGCAATCGACCGAAAGTCGGAATGCCGCGCTCCCGGCGCCGCCTTTCGACAACATAAACACGCGTTTTATGGGCACTCCCGATGGATCAAATATGAATGAATCAATTACGCCCATCGCACCATGTTGCGTGACTCCTGACACTTCCGGGAGCGAGGTGTACCGTTGTCGGCGGGTTTCTCTTACATCTTCCCTCTGTTTTTCTCTCTCTGCCTTTTATTTTACTTTCACCGCTGGACTAGACACTCTTCATTAACATCGTGGTTTTGGTTTGCGTGTGCGATTTTTACCACGCAGTCGTGTTTCGTCCAATCCTGCACTAAACCGAAGTGCGTTCATTTACCAAACGATTCTCATATGAAGTTGTTATAACAAATAAATCACATCTACAAAAAGGTCGTTAGCTATTGAATGAATTCAAACCAAAAGTACTAGCAACTAGGCGTCTCCATCGTACACGGTTTCCTATTGACCGCCATTCCTTTGCGAAAGTTTGCTACATTTTGTGTAACATTTTCATTTCAAAGCCCTTAAACCATTGCCTTTTGAATTGTTTTACATTTCATCAGAAGACGTCTGCTACGTCTGCGAGTACCAAATGTTACCAACCACAATCGAAACCAATCAAACAGTCAGTATTATTTGATACAGAGCGAGAGAGAGAGAGAGAGAGAATAAAATTAATTAGGCAGCTTTTCGAAGCCACACATCCAATAAGAAGCGATCTTCACTGGGCACCCGGCTGTAACACCGTCCCGAAAATTCCAACCGTGCCGAGAGCGCCTGCAGAGCAGAGCTGCTGCGGAAGCCTGGAGAGTTCAGTCCTCACGTTCAATAAATCGCACCCACCCGGCCGGCGCCCGGAATGACATTTTCCAGATGTCTCAGCTGCAGTGTCCCATCGTAACGGGGGGATAAAACTAATTGATTTCATTATTCATGACGTCGAACATTGTTGCACTCGAGATATCGATGTTAGAGATCCATTCGTTGTTGGGGCGCCGGTGGTACCGGCGGGTGACACGGCTGTCCTCGATCGCTTATGAGCTTGTCCCGATGGTGCTGCTTCCTCTTGTGAACGCTTCACCGGACCACCGGTCAGCTGCAGCTATGGTGCCACTCAAAACCGATTCGACCGGGAAAAAAAAATCGATCCTCTGCCGACTTGTGCTTTCGAGCGGCGAATATTTATACGCTCTCTCTCTCTTGGGACCGCGCTGGCGAAAGCGGTGAAACGGCCTGCAACATAATCCCCCGGCGACCGAGATGATGCAAGGGTGCACCCGACGGAAATGTATGGTCTCTGGCCCCGACAGGCCGGGCGCTCGGCACATGGTGCCGTCTTATTGGCTTTCGATGTTTGGTGGTGAAGCGTCTTCGGCAGCATTCGAAATGTTCCGAAAAGAAAACGAATCATTTCCCTACCGTCACGTGTTGTTTTCCTCCGGCGGTGGAAATCCCTCAGAGCCGCTGCCTTGGAGCATGCCCCCAGAGAATCGGTCTGTCCGGTCGAAAGCAGTCAATCCCAGGCCAGTCCTTTTACTGCCACTTGAGTTCATGTTTAGGCTACATAATCTTTACTTAGCACGAGTGGCATTGATGGAGCCTTTCTTCTTCGTTTCCGTTGGCCATCGGGAACGCATCTCGGGCTGATGCAGGTGCGCCGACCCATGAGTCAACAGGAGCGGACGTATCAGAGCGCCAGCTAGGACCGTGCCAATGTGCCGTAAGATCCGACCGGCTATTAAGATGATAAACTACACCGATTTGCCGCTTGTTGCTGTTGCACACGTTCTACGGCTGTCGGCTAGAACACGATGAGTGTCTTGAGCCGTTCGCCGGGGGTGCGGAAGAGTCGCTTTATCATTGCAAACGGTCACGAAGTGATAGATGAGAATGACAAAACATCGTGAGCGATTATCTAACCGAGGCGAAAAGATTCTTCGTCCCCGGAGCGAACGGCAGATGTCAAGCGTTGAACACTTGCAAAGTGGAGTGCTCAAGTGTTGAACACCTGGGCACCTGGGATAATCTGGATCCCTTTTGTGGGGGGCAAAGTTGGCAGTAAATGAAAATATAAGAAGACTTGACGAAGCACATCATTTGATCTTTTTAACGGCTAATATTGATTGACATAATTAGTATAGAAAGTTCCTTCAAACGTTTAAAAAGCATGATTAAATAGATTTTAGTCATCAATCATCATTTTATCAATGCAACTATCAACATATGACGACGATTCTAAGTCACTCGTTCGTCGCTCTTACCGAGCATGTAAGCATGTGCGTTAGTATAAAATATAAAATGTAAAATATGTAAACATGCGGGATCCCATTTGAATAGCATAAAAATGCCATTATAATAATGATAATACTACTGCACTTCGGTCATGAACACCGGCCCCGTACGTCCAACAATGGCCGGCATTTTCCATTTTAAAAGGGCAACAAATATAATCCCCAAACTGAACCGAAAAGACACACGGTTGAGCCCTGTGCAGCAGTTCCGTGTCCTTCTCCTGGCCGTACAACAAAAACCAATTTCCACCAGCGATCACGTCTGCGCTATGCTGCGACGCACATGGTCAGGCCAGAAAACCCCTCGGACAAACATAAAACACTAGAGCGCTAGTGAAAAACAAACATTCCTGCCTGGCACTGTTCGCAATCCCCTTCCCGGGTGGGGACGCATGAAGGGCGAACGTTCGGCCAGCGTCGGCCCGTCACCGGTTGCACTTCTCAAGGAATGGCCATGTAACGTGCATAAATCTGATCACCATTTCGACCCGCCTCCTTATGCCAACTGACCCCGAACCTACTCCGGCTTGCTTGGGTTTGTTTGGAGAACTCTTTTTCATCCTCGATTTTTCCGCTTCTTTCTCACCGACACAAAAAAAAACAGATGCTGCTGCAAGTGTCCTGGGTGCGCCACCGGGACATCCATCTGCTGACCGTGGGCCGCTACACGTACACGTCCGATCAGCGGTTCCGGGCGATACATCATCCGCACACAGAAGACTGGAGCCTCCAGATCAAGTACCCGCAGCATCGCGACTCCGGCATCTACGAGTGCCAGATCTCGACGACGCCCCACATGAGCCACTTCGTGCACCTGAACGTCATCGGTAAGTACGGCATAGCGGAGGGCCCCCCGGACGCGCTGCAGGGCGTCGTCCGGAGACACGGCAAACTTTCCCAACCCCTTCTGGTCAACCCAATCAGGACTGTCTAGCCGAATTCGGCACGACCTTCCGGGAGCGCGATGCAGGTGCATCGCCTGCAGCGTTCCCCAGCGCTTCTCCACGCCACCGGTTCGGTGACTTTCAGAGCCATTTCTAAATTAATTTTAATTCCCCCAACGCCCCGGACCGCATCGTAAAATCGTTCCGGATCGTGCGGAGTCGGAGTTCAGAAACTCCATCGTACCGCCACATGGCTCACGGGGAATTTCCGGTCCTTTCTGCGTTGATTGGACGCTGGAAATTTATACCTTGTGCTCGGTGAAGCCAACGCCAGAGTCGCAGACGGTGTGCTCGTGCTGGAAAATGAAAACGAATATTTATTTTAGAGAACCGACCGACCACCCGCAATTGCAATTTGTTGTTTTAGCACATAAACTTAACGAACTCCAATTTATCCGTGTATGTGTGGTGGGTTGCTTAACGTATCTGTTTCGTAACTATAGATATATCTATTTTTGTTTTTCGAAACATCCTCTTAACAAATTCTTATTGTAGTTCGAATTTTATTAGTCATTTGAGTTAAATGTCACACACAATTCTTTGACTTTGTAAAAATATCGCAAAAGTCTGAAAAGTTTAATGAAGTATAAGCTGAATGAAACTATCGGCAACTCATTTCAAGTCACCGTATACCCGACACTTTCGCGATCGGATATCAATGAAGCGGACAATTGAACGCATTGAGAGTCGCATACGGCCTCCCGAGACACACGACATGCAGTCCTCTCACAAATCATTGGGCCGATAAAGCAAATAAGGCGCTATCGCTTGGGTCGGGTATGCAAGTATTGATCGGAGTGCAGCGAGTTCTGTGCGCGTCGAGGACCAGTGCTATGTTAGCGATGACTTTTTAAGCCTCACGCAATTCGTCCAAAACTCGGAATGAGCATGAAATTGGACCGTTGGTGCATTCCACTCTGCTTTGGCGCGTCGACAAATACTTGAACCAATCAAGCCCATTACGTTTTACGAGCATTCAAATTATTTCCAAAAACTTTATTAACAAATTCCTGCACATTTGAAAGGTGCACTCACAATGGATAATCAGCGTGGAGCGTTTAAATGCATGCGCTTTTTGTTCCTGGAAGCATTCCGAAATACCTTCGTAATGGTCTCCAAACGAGCGTTCCAAAGTTCGCTGTAGTGCAAACTAATTTCCCAGAAATACCTGCACAGTGTCCTCCACACAAGCAATAGATAATTTGCTGGCACCAAAACAACCCACGGAGTGCCGCAAAACGTGTCCCCCTTAAATGGACACTCCGAAAAACACTCGGCCTGCCCGTTCACCGTCGATGTGCCAGGTCGTTCCGATACGGCTCCCGTGGCCTTCGTATTCTGCGTAAGTTCCAGTGCAAGGTAAAGCATGCTGCATTCGTTACAACTGGCCCATACCATGGTCGGTGGGTTCGCCCACCGGCAAGTCCTTCGATGGCGAGTCGGTGCCAAAGGTACCATTGTTAACACAGCTCGTCGCACGATTAGGCCCAGCTCGTGGCACAAAGCACGCACCAACCGCCCTTCGGCCACTACAACGTCCGTGGATTGAGGCCACCCGGAAAGGCACTTTCGCCCCGATAACGGTTTTAACTAACGGAAACGGGGCAATAATTTTGCGTTCTCGACGCCGTTCCTCCTAATTCAATAGTTTATCCCGGAGCCAGGATAACGGACAATCGGCACCGTTCGCGTTCGGTTCTGTGAGTCTTCGTCTTCGTTGGCTGCCCAGTCGTTGGCACACTGTAAACACTGCCATTACGTAATCATTGCGTTCGGCAAGTTCGCTGCCGGGTTCCGGTGTTCGGGCCACCGTTCTGGCCGGTGCCCGGGACATGGCGTGGATTACCCGGGACAATGCTGGATCTCGGGTCCGGGTCCATTGGCAAAACAAATCAATTCGATGCGAGTCTTCTGGCGCGATCACGCGTCACAGAACGATCCACGGACCGGGCAGCTCAGGTCCATCGTAGCTGCGTGCAAACTGCGAGGAAAACAAACGGCCCTCGGGCTGCCTCGGTGCATCTTAAACAACAGGCGCCACGGAACCCACCCACCGTAGAGTCGTACAGATAAACAACGTTGGGACAAGAAGTTCGAAAACTCAATTTACGCACCGCATCGGCGACCGTTTGGCGGACGGGAATGGTCGGCAGTCACCGTGCACACTCATCGTGTGTTTGTTTGATAAGACTTCCACTGAATACTGTATGTTGCCGAGTGCAACGCAGGGCGAAGGAAGCTTTGGCCGTGGTCAACGTTCCTGGAAGTCTTCCATTTTGTGGTATTGATTAAATTGGAACTGCCGTTGGTGTAGCGAAACGTTTCGTAGAATCAACGTTTGTTAGCTGAAATAATTGTGACAGTTCCTGGCATTGGCGTGTCCTGGCCTTTTATTCCGATTTACAACGGAACGAAGGTATTAACGGGAATGCGTAAATGTGCTAAAATGTGCTCAGCAACAGGTGTTAAATTCCCTGTGCCAATCTAGCGTGTCCAGTTATTCATTTTTACCATTACATCCCCATCGGTTCGTTGCACATTAGCTACTGCCGATTCGCGGCCCCCGGATTATCCGTGGCCAAATGCCCAGTGCCGAGTGACATTCACTATGCACTCTACGGACGTTTGGTAGCACGCAACGCATTAACGCCTCCAGCGTACCAACGAAATCCGCGCTTAGTGTGAGGATTTGTCGAATCCTCGCTCGAATCGATATGCGGCCGATCGATGAAAGGCACGCTTTAGTCGGTTAACCTTATTTTAGAACGAGACCCTCGCGGCTGGCACCAACGGCGGGTGAACGTAATCCGACGTGTAGAGTCATTTGCATGTGGCTTACTGGCACATTTTCTTGTTCGGGATTAGAATGATAATTGTTTGCAAGAATCGGTGCAATCATTACAACCAGTTGCTACTTACAGGGTGGATTATGGTGCTAGGTAAACGTGATTAGTACCCCGATCCGTTATAATCATCTTCCACTTGGCAATTGAGGCGAGCCGTTGACTTTTAAAAAATTGGATGTCGATAGTTATCTGTGCCATTTAGAGGTTTGAAGGTCTTCACTACACATTGGTTCACACCACACAATGGGTCCACAAGTAAGCTCCGTTGCCCTTTTCTTCTCTGATGGTTTCACGCAATTTCATACAAAAAGTTAAGTTTATTCAGTCGTGGTTAGCTAAAACATTCCATAGGACGTTGTTCACATAGCATTACATAGGGTTAGCAATAGTTTGTTTTATTTTTCATTACCTCTATTAAAGTGTATTTTTTAATAACATTCTACATCCTTTCGAATATTTTAATTTTCTATTTTCTATTTTAAGAATAAGTCGTCTGCACTATTTCACCGTTAACCCGGATCGCTCTTTGCTCGTTAGAAAGTGGGCAGCCTCGGTCACAGCTTCTCGGTTGGCTGATATGTGCGTCGGTTCCGCCGGCACCACTCGGTCACGCTTGCTCCCGAGCCGGCGAAAGGATTCCGATGCCACTCCTTCGCCAGACCACCAGACCGACACCACGAAGTTAATTGTGCCGTGCTTGATCCTAGAACAACTCACTTTCCCGGCGCCGGTACCGGCGCCTAAGCCATGCAAATGTTGGTAATTAAATCAACCTCTAGCGGGAGCGACTCAGCTACTCGGCTACGGTGAACAAATCGTTGTCCTTCGCTGGCCCCGTTGCATAGCATCCCCAGCGGGTCCCACCCGATGCTGGTCACAATAAATCACGGCGAAACCCCGAAAGCAATTTTCCGTATCAAATCACACCAAACCACACCGACACCGACCGAGGCGGCGACCGAGACCGAGGGTGGAAAACTGGGACGATGACGTGGGACAAACGGGCGCGACATCATCCCACCAACCATCGCCAACCGTCGTCAGTTTTTCACCCGACCCAAAGTTTCGCCGACCGGGCCGTAGCATGGTGGCCGTAAATTCCCGCTCTCATTTGCATACGGAAGAAATAAACCAAACCGCGGCTTAATCGACAAACTCATAAAACCGAGTGTGGGGCAATTAAAACCATCGATAAATATTACCACGGGACCACGGGCCGGGGGACGAACGGGCGCTCCTTGGAAGAAGCCGCGCCGCACTGTGCGCACCCCTGCAAAAAGGATCCCGACAATCTCGGCGGCTTCTCCATGGCTTCCGGTTGGGCGGGAAAAGGGCGAAAGTTTCATCGAGTCGAAAGTAGCACGGGCATAAATCGTTACACTGTTTGGGTCGCCGGTCTAGCGAGGTCTATTTCTGGCCAACCGGTACCGGTACGGGAAGTGAGTTCCCGGTGGACGGTTGAAACTCGTTTGCTAATGCATCTGGTCGAAGAAAAGTTCCCCTTGGCCCAAAATAGACCCCGATGCAACCCCGGAGGAGCGTATGCCTAACTGGCGCCTAGTTTAGCACCGGACCGGAGATACAAGATACGGATTCGGTTGCGATTTATGCTCGGCATATCAAACTTATGAACCCAAAAATATCCTATATTGCACCCGGGTGCATCGTCGGAGCTCAGATCTCAAGTGTGGACTTATTTTTGAAGTTGCTTTCAAATTGCAAAAAATCTTTTGCCAACTCCAGTCACAAAAAGCAGCATTTGGAGTGACGTGTATTGCAGTCAACTTTGCAACAGCCACCGGGGTGAAAAGTAATTATCGGCACGCTCCCAAAACGCACAAAAGTATCATTACTTTGCGAGCGCCAAAGTTACGGCAAAGATAAGACGGCGCCCATCCGTCAGGTGGGAAAAGTTGCCGGATTTACACGAACTGTTGCCAGCATATTTCCAGCACCGTTCGATGCTTTCCACCGTGGACCGCCGCACCAGTTCCGATCGATCGCCCTGCTTGGGCGAAAGTTGCTCGTACTCGGTGACGTAAGCAGCGGCTGCCCGGTGGCTGTTCGTTGACCCAGCAAATGCAAGCATATAGCATGGCCGTGGCACGGCTGTGTTGGCTTTCGGAGGGTTCGTATTTCGGGAAGGTCGCCGGGAGTATTCGACCCACTCCGTGCCAGCACTTTAGGTTCCCGGGGCAAAAAGGCGAATTTTATGAAGGTATTCCCATCTGTGTGTTGGTGGATGCTTGTGCTTGGTGCGCCACATTACGTAACAGTAATTGAACGTGGTCGGAATGCTCACATAGCTCACTTTAAGAAGCAGCCCAGGACGGCTAGGGCCACCAACGGTTCGTTTTTTGAAAGAACCGGTTTGTCTTTTTATGCGCTCTAATCTCAGCTAAACTAGCCCTGATATCACTTTTTTATTTTCGTCGGTTCGAAGGTAACTCACAATTACTGGTCGACCTCCAACAGTGTCCGTGTTGCAAGCGGATGCTACAATGAATAATGCTCAGTTTAGCACACATAACATAAATTATTCATCATTTTTATTTCATCGACTCTTTTGGTGACTTATTTAGTGTTGGTCCGCCCAATCCTCGTCCATCTTGTTTCGATCAGCCGACGCGTGCCAGATTTCATCACAGAGATTTTGTTCAAGTTCCGACAGCAGTAGAGACTGTGGGACGCATCAGCTAGTTGCGGTCATCCATTTGGGGAACCGACTTCCAACCGGCGCAAATTATTAGCTTAACGCGGACCGTGCAATTGAACGTGGCGCGTAAATGAGCGTTAAAATGGCGGCCACCGAAGCTGCCGTGCGTGAAACATAATTGATGAATTATCATAAATTCCGCTAGCCAGCCACAAATTCCACATGTCGACCAGATTACCGCATGCCGGTGGGGTTGGCCCAATCTCTCCCCGTCTCTCTCCCACTGCCCCATTCCTAGGGGACACTAATGCACGTGGGATTAAAATGACATCCATTTTCACCCGGTGACAGGGATGAGCCGAACGGTTTACCAGTGCCGGCCCGAGTCCCGAGACCGGATGTGTTGGGGTGAAAGAGGCCATAACACTCGCCAGAAGGAAGTGACGGTACGGTACGGAATTAGCCAGCAAGTTCCGGTCGCCATTTTCTTATCGATCCGTGGCTTCCCGGGCAAAGCGCGCTAATCTGCCGCTCCGACCCCGGCAGGCCTTCCGGTGCCGACCGGAGGACAGCTGGGAATTATATTGCGAGGCGGCAATGTGATCAGCGACCCCAGTCCCGCCGTTTCAATCATCGGTGCCACGCACCTTGGACTTGGAGGAAATAAAATCAAGTGAAAATATTTGATTTATTACTCTCGCCGTGTTGATAATAAGCTCTACGGCCCGCATTATGTGACGCTTCCGAGCGGAACGGGTGAGCTCGCGTCGGTCGGTGGGTCGGCCGGCAGTTTGCAAACAAAAGGACCTTCGACACCGGAAGCCCGAACCCGGCCATTCCGGGGTTCGCATCGTTCGCATAAATTTCATTTTTGTTTTTCCGCTCCCCAGCCCAGGGTGGTGGTGATCCAATTCCCAAAGGATTCTTGCCCAGCGCCACACCAGTAAACACACCCGGCGCACGTGTCCCGTGCCGCCGGCTCCGGGTCCTTTTCTTGCGAGACATCCTGGGACGCGGAGCGTAATGTTGTCCACTCGGTTCCCAGTAGCTCGCCGGGCTCACCTAGGCCCAGGTCTGATTGTAAACAGAATCAAAAGAAATCGACCCAAAAACAAACGCACACTCACGCAGAGAGCTGTGGCTGTGTACACATAAACACTGGGGATCCTTTTGCACCTTTTTCCCCGGTGCCGCCGGAAGGCTATTTTCCAGACTCTTGCCACACAAGCTGGGTCTTGGGTGGGTTTTGTTCGAGGTTCAAGCAGCTTTTGGCTCCCGCTGCCGCCGCCACGTTTCGGGCAAAGATCCGCTTTTCTTGCTCTCATTTTTTGCCTCAAGACACACCTTCGCCCGGCCGGGCCATTTTATTGCGGAACGCCAGAAGGAAGAGCCGGACGTTCGGAGCGTGGCCAAGCCAGGAGCATAAATCTTTCTCAAATGAAATAGCAGGAAATAATGGAAATAAAAGAAGACAGCCAGGCCATCTGCGTGTATGTGTGTTGGTATCCCGTCGGACGTGGCTTCTTACTGGGTTCGCCTTGAAAAGGACGCTCCGAAGATCGATCGAATGGCCCTGGAATGGTGGCGAAGAAAAGGGTTGCCGGAGCGCAAAGGAATCACTTTTTGTTCGCTCTCGGGGCGCAGTAACTCGAGCTACGCGGAATGCCATTCCGTTCCCGGGTCAGGAGGAGGGGTCCTTGAGGCTCTGTCCCGCCGCCAAGCGGTACAGGTGAGCTGGCTCCAGTTTCACTTCAAGTCACCCGGGAGCGGTATTGGCTGCGCACTTGCTGTGCAGTGGGTTCCAGGACTCCAGGACTCTTTCCAGGACTCTGTGAGCGTCATGCTGAACTCTGAGTAAGAATGTTTAACTGCTGATTTTCTGAATGCTGAACAATATTCATTGTTGTGCAACTGCCATATGAAAATGAACGAATGTACGATCGGAAAAAAATGGATGATAAAAAAGGGGAACTAACTTGGTGGCTTTAATTGATGTCGATAAATGTTCCTTAAAGAAAGACTGCCATCTAACTCGAGGCATCTACCTTTTGATAACCAATCCTGGATTCTCTGCTGAAATCCTTAAAGCCCTGTTTATGGTTGCAATATGTGTGCGCTCTATGGTCATGAGAATTCCTAAAATGTCCATTCTAGATCTCTGACCCTGACCATTCAGCTCTCTGTCGCAATGGAACAATTCGAACGGGGACAATAAACGCAAACGATATTTGACAGAGTTTGACATTGAACGGTAACCTACACTGACGTCTTCTCCAATTACCTGGCGATCGAATCGAAACATACTTTATCGTCTTGTGGGTTGGCGCTGCCCTTACCCAATGCCCGATGAGCCAAGGCTCTCGTTTTCCTCCTACTTTTACTTCGACTTCTTATCGAGGATGTTACGAGAAAGGAAAGGCTTTACCCAGCTATGAACTGTCTGAACTGTTGCGCTATCAAATCTGACCCGAAAAGTTGCTTTCCAGGGATAGTATAGCGTGGCTTAAGGGAAAATGTTGGTCAAAATCAAGGTAGACATTTGGTAAAACCTGAACATGAAATAGATGAAACGGAACGAAGTTAACATAAAGAAGTTAATTATCCTGGCCCCTTTACCGACGCCGATCAAGCTGATGTTTGTTGACCTTATTAATAAAATGATTTCATTCCTCTTTTTCCATTTTCTTCCCACAGAACCATCAACGGAAATTATCGGGGCGCCCGATCTGTACATCGAAAGCGGTTCCACGATCAATCTGACGTGCGTCGTGAAGGACTCCCCGGAGCCTCCGGCGTACATATTCTGGAATCACAACAATGCGGTAAGTGATGTGCTTCACCCAGACCCTCTGAAGTATGGAAGTTCGGTGTTCATAAGTATGCGTGCAACCGACAATCAGGATATTAGTTGTCTGTATATGATCTCAGCCACAATCCCGCGTCAACGGTATATCAAAAGCTAGTCAATATCATAAAGGCCTTGGCAAAAAGTTTGAACACAAAGAAGGAAAACAAACACTTCCTCACTCACTCTGTGTTGCAAAACATCCGGAACTTAATGGAACCTGATCGAAAAGTCAACTGCACTTCGAACCGCCGATCGATCGATGCGGGAAACGCGAAACGAGATAATTGATTCCGCACACTCACTCTCTCGAGTCTCTCGAAACATGAGCTACCAACCGACCGATGTTAGCCAGGATAGCCTTCACCGGGGACGGTGGTGTATCACGGTCGCGGCCGCGCCGTTCGGCGCTTCATCCGCTGGGGCAGATTTCGTTGTTAAGGGTTAAGCCCTTAACGGTGTAACGGCTCCAACGGAGCGACTCACACTCCGGATAACATCGTCCAGGCGCCCGCATCCGACAGTGAGGCGCAGTGGAAAAAAAGGAAGCATTACAGTAAGTGGTCGCCCGGTTGGTTGACTTGCCACTTTGCACTCCATGGATTTTCCATGGATTTTCTCGTTTTTTTTATTTTCTGTCCCAGTCATCTTCCAGTTCGTTTTCCACCTTTTCGCGGCGTGGAAAAGACGGAGGACAGTGACGGCAAATACACAAGGAAAAAGTAGCGCCCGCCAGGTGGATGGCGCTGGCCGGCGATGTCGGCTCTGCCTTTCGCCTTGGTTTGCTAATTTATATTCCACGAGGGGAAACTCCATTCTGGCGTAAAATCCATTACCATATTCATGGAACGGACGTTGTCTGCTTCGCTGCACTGGGCGGTGCAGCGGCTGTGCCACCGGAGAAAGAGAGAGAGAGAGTGGCTCAATGGTGTCCCGGTGAACCCTTTGCTTTGCACGTCGAGCACGTCACCCGTGCACTGCATAAATGACAGTAAAAATGGGCTGCCTGGTAGCATTTATCCTGGCGATGCACATCCAACCGCTGCACAGCACCGCGCGTCGGACAGGTAGATTAAGCCGACGGGCCAGCGTGCACTGGTGCATCGTTTCACGCCGGCCATCCTTACGTCCTTGGGTCCGGTTGGTTCGCCCTCGGTCTGGAGCAGATCGGAGCGTAAAGCGTACCACGTGAGCGTGTCCTGGGAGAGCGAAAAATGGGCCCCAACACGCCCTCGATGCGGAAAAGATGAGCTAAAACTAAATGAATTAATAGGATATCGAACACACGGGCGCGCACGAACACGCGTACGCGGAGCTCAGCGCTCGAACACGGCCCCGTAAGCCATTGTGGCCGAATTCGTACGATTTGTCAAGTGGAAAATTGAACGACCCAACGATGCACGGGCCACCGGTGACTTGCTGACAGCCGCACAGCCCGATACGCCCCGATGCCCAGATTGGGACACGGATTTTTTGCCCGGCCACGGTCGCGATTTCCACTGACCCACTCTCATTCGGGGCAAAATGTCGGTTGCATTTATACTTTTCGCGTTGTTGCCCGGACCGCGGGTGCCGAAATCCGGAAATGGAGTCTGCTGGGGTTGCTGGAAATTAAAATTGTTCTCCGTAGCTCTTGCATAACATAAGCAGATGTTGAGGCTTTCATTCGAAAGTAGTACCCGGCAGTAATTTGGTAAATGTATCTATTTCGTTTATTCTATTAGGGCCAAAAGTATCTTGAGGTACGTACGCAAATCAGCACCCAGATAGTCTCTACGGAAAGCAATTGGTTTCAAGGTGAAAGACATCAGCTCGACTCTCGATAATGAATCGATCGAGAGCAATGATCAAAGCTGAAAATAGTTTGTTAAAAGCCTATTCTTTAATCTTTCCTTTTTTGATAATGTCATGCATCGTTTAATTTGTGTTTTATTTTTAAACGCCGGAAAGTATGCAATGTTGTTAGCCTTTCTCGTACTCTTCCACAAAACGTTTTCCTGTTAACTATTTATTTATTTTTTTTTTATTAATTATCCTATGTTTAATGTTTCCCAAATAAATTTAATTATGATATACATACAAAACGAAGACGAAGTGTACATATTGATATGTAGAATGTATCAAATTGAAAGCTAGAGTATACAATTACTAATTTATTTTAAACCAATTTGAGCCACGAAGCCTGTACACAAATTAAAATCGGAAACTCGCGCGTTAGGACAATGTGCAAAAGACTTCAACTAAAGCTTATGGGCTTAAGAATAACGCATTTACCGCACTAAATAATAGTCGCAGAAAGACTTAATACCAGATTATCATAAACATTGTGCCACGCTTTTGGGTGTATCCGAGTGATGCTCTTCCTTGTAGTTAACCCACGCCTCTAATGACCAACAGCAGCAGCAGCAGCAGCAGCAGCAGCCGCCGGCTTTGCTGGAACTCAAACGAAACGCTCAGCCATTTTCCGCTCGGAATGGTCAGAAATTATAATGAACCCAGGTCGTGTCTGCCGTGGGTAACCGGGCCTTGGTGCCATGTTTGCCCGTTTCCGGGAACATCGCATCGCATCGCTCTCAGCGGTCAGCCAAGTGGGATGGAAAAATTATTTGCCTTGAGCCCTGTTTGCTCAACCGCCATTCCCGGGCGCGCACCTGTTCGGCCCACGCGAGGTGTAATGCCAACGGGAGCCACGGAACATGGGGCAAAAAAATAATAACCGGATGTGGGAATAAAATGTGCATCCATAAAGTGTGTGTTCTGTGGATCTGTCCGGGAGGAACTGGGACGAATGTTTTGCTTGTTTTCAATTTTCTTCCCTTTTTCCATGACGCGCACCATCCATCGCTTCATTATGATTATTTTGCGAACCATGAACCAGGTCCACGGCCGGCCACGGCACTGTGGCTCAACTCTTCCACCCACCATCGTTAGCGTGGTTGACGAAGGAACCAGAGAACCTTCTGCTTCAACCGAGAGCGGCTTTGGTCCCCACTTACCTCGAGCAATTCATTTTTCGGTTCCTCTGGGTTGGCGAAAAAACAAACCAAGAACTAGAACCCAGCGGAAAAGCCAAACGAATAAAAATCCCCAAGTTCCGCTTCCTGTCCGGATAGAGAGAGAGAGAGAGCGAGAGAGAGCGAGATAGTAGCGTGCCTTGATCTGGGCTCTGGCCAGCAGCCGGTGGCCCCTGTGCTGTGCCGGTGTTGATGTTTACATTAAATCTGATATTGATGTTGCCGACAAACACCGGAAGCCCGGCCAACCGGAACCGGATGCCCCCTGCCGGCACCTGTTACGCGGCGGCGGTGGAAAATGAAATAAAACAAATACTTTGCCGCACCGGAAAGTGTGGCCCCGTTTCGTGAGCGAGCTGGAAAACATATGGGAGCCCCGGGAAAGGTATGCCAGGCGAGAAAACTTAAATGAATCAAGTAAATCCGCGGCACCGAAGCGGAGCAGGGACGGGAAACGGTTCCAATGGCGGCCGTTTGCGCCACCATTTACATCACTCTTTTCCGACACGGGAGCACACACGGACCACTGACCGGCAGCCGGGCCGGGCTTGTTGTTCCTGATAAGGTATAAACAGCTGCGCAACTCACAAATATTTGCTCATCAATAATTCATGAAACAAAATTACGAAGCTGATCGTTGACCGGTGCTCATGTGTTTGCAGTGTCCTTTTTTTTCTTCCTCTGGGTTCCGTTGGTTTGTGGGTTCGGATCGTTTCCGCTCCGTGGCGCTGATGGCGCTGCACCCACGTCGGATCCCGTCGGATTCCGGGAACCGGGTGGCGCGTTGATGGACAAACATGGCCCCATAACAACACCGGGCTCTGGAAGTCAGGTTGGGCTGAAATGGCGCAAACATCGTCCGCACATCAGAGCCAGGGCAGACGAGAACCGTCCCTCCAACAAAAGGTCCGAACGGACTCTGGAGGAGGACTTGCAGCAGTCAGATTGATGGCACACCGATAAGCGGGGCGATGATTACGATCGCACCCAATGTCGGCGTGTCCACCGGAAGACGGACACCACCGAGACGACACGAGCCCTGGCTCATTTGTTGACACAACACCACCAGCGGCCAGGGGCCGGCCATCATCCGGATGGCTTCACGGGGGTCCTGCAGGTGACAGCGCAATCAACAAGTTTGACCTGCCGACACCCGGGCAACGCCATTCGGTTGTCGAATGGTGCCACAAGTGGGCGGCACGTTTGACCGAGCCGAGCGAAGACGAAAAAAAAAAACGGCCCGGCCAGCCAGATTACTATTGCCAGTTGCGACCCGGCAAATTTGAGCACTGCGCCGTCAAAGTCAAAGCCGGTGCCGTAGTTCCATATGCCGGTCACTGGCGGCTGGGACCTAGGATCCTCATTAATCATGCACCAGGATGGAGTTGCATCCAGCACTGACGGGGATTAGAGCCCTGCTCCGGTCAGGAGTTCATTTGTTTCTATAGACAGAGCACACCGCTATGGCTATGAAATGGGGCGCTCCAATAATGGACTCAGTGGTTGAAGTCATCGAGGAATTAGAGAAAGGAGAAACTGTACAGACACTCGATCTGCATCGTGCGGTCATCAAAACACTCCAACGCACGATAAGCACTCGGGAAAATGCGGCAACGACAATGTGGTTGAGCTTTTCAAATCATCCATCAGGAGTTTCGATTGGTGAACGAATTGCTAGACTCTTTCGAGTTACTGCTTAAAGCAATGGAACACAAACAATCACTAATGTTATCATTCAATTACGATATTGTGGTTCATATGGCTCACCGCTCCCAGCCACAATTCAGATGATTACGTCTAATGCAATTCTGCGGAATATATTTCATGGTCATCCATGCATTTATTCCGTCAATTCTTGAAGGCTTTTTTTGTGGTGAGATCCTCAATTCCTTCAGTTAGTTAACTGTTTGCATGAACAGTTTGACCGATTTCAGTCCTGACTCAACTGACCTTGAGCTCAAAGGATCCCGATGAATAGGAACATATACTCAACTTTGCATCCGGTCTTTGAAGCTTTTGTACGAATGTTCCAGTGTCTTCTATTCTAGCGACTTTAAAACCCAACTATTGAAATTTAAGGGGAAGATCCCATTTAGACCTAAACGTGACTAATGCCAGCACGTCCAACAATCGTTAATTGCCCTCCCTCTGTTGTTCTGCATCTTCCCTCTGTTCTTGCAGATTATCAGCTACGACTCCCCGCGCGGCGGCGTCTCGGTGATCACCGAGAAAGGCGACACGACCACATCGTTTCTGCTCATCCAGAGCGCACGGCCATCGGATTCCGGACAGTACACGTGCAATCCGTCCAACGCCAAAAGTAAAAGTGTCACCGTGCACGTCCTAAACGGTAAGTCAACCAATTTACATCGCCAACGCCAGCTCGCCGGCCACCCCACCGCCGGACCACTCATCAAGCGGACGGTCTCGGAAGTCTTCTCCCGATCCCGGAAGCGACTGGCGACGCCGACGAGGAACGCGTCCCGCCCGGACGTGGTTTATGTATTGCTTCAACTTTAGAACCTCTTGATTGATCGTTCCAATAATGGACTTTTATTAGATTACCAGCCGATCCACGGTGTGCGCCGGGGTTTGATGTTGTGCCGCATTACAATGCTGAGCCTGATGAATGTTTCCTTCGTCCTGCAATCGTACGGGGCGCGTTTTGAAGTGCACTTTGGCCGTTCCCGTTCGCCCCAGACGGCCCAGGATGGTGCAGTCATCAGGAATCGATTGGATTCGATTTTCGATTCCGAGGGAATGCTTCCGCCCGGCCACGGCCAGAGTGCGATGCTTGCGAACGATATTCATGCCGTCCTGCCGTGGACGGGAAATGTCAATAAATCACCATTCTTCGGACTCGGAGAGAGCTCAGCGTTCTGCGGCCACGACCTGTGGCCCGTGACCGGAGCTTACTTTGCAGCACTTCCCTGAAGCGCCACCGAAGACGGGCCCGAAGTGGCTGTAATCGGACCGGAATGTTTCCCTGCAACCGAGTGGCGAAGTGCAGAGAAAATTGCAGCTTTCACCATCAATCCCCAGCGTCCAAAACGGACCGTAATGGGCCCGTTATTACGGCGACCGGTTCGGCCCTCGGGAGCCGCTATCTTGTAGCGAACCGGCGGTCCAGGACCTCCCCAAGCGCCAACCGCATTAAAGCAGAGGCCGGCACTTTAAGCGCTCTGTCCGTCGCCCAATCTATTTCTCATCCGCGAGGCCAGCATTCAATTTGTTACACCGACGGAGTCAAATGGGAAAATGGGTTCCCTGCGGGCCGTCCCGTTGGTCGGCGGACGGATTGGAAAACTTTCCAAATCAAGTGGACCAACCGCGGGGACCGTGGCACCGATTATGGAAAATTAATTTTTGATTCGTTCCAACTTTTCCAATAATCTTCCCTTTAACGATCAGATACACATCAATTGGCGAGAAAGTTTCAATCGGCACCGCACGCGGCAAAGTTTGCACTTATCCACGATTCCTGTTAACCGTGGACTTGGGCCTAGCTCTTTTGAACGATGGTCAAGAGAATCCGAATGCAAGGTTGTCTAGGCTAGGCCTGAAAATTGATTCGACAATAAGCCATCGCCAAGTCGGCTGACTGGGTTTCGCTGCGCATATCATTAACCTCAACGTCAATTTGGTATTCAAATTGTTTTTATTGGGTGAAGTGAAACGTTCGTAATCGTAATGTGTAAAAGAAGTTAAATTGAAAAACAATTCAAAATTTGGTCAAACTTTTCGTAACAAGCACAACAGAAATGAAGTCTCCGCACAAACATAAAGGGCAGTAGCTCGATTTGAACACTGAAGCTGTAGAAATAGAACGTAGCAAATTTTTCTTTTTCTTTACCAAAAGCAGTATCGCTTAAATTAAATAAACCTAAATCAATAGTGACAAGAATACCCTTCTAGGTGTAATATCTGTAATGCATAATGTCTCCATAATGGACACAGAACCACCCTTTGGATGGTCTAATTTTCCACAAAAAAACGTCGTTTAGCGATTGAACGTGAAGCCCAATTAAATAATCGTAAATAATTTTTGATATAACCCTAAACATCAAAGTGTTGTGTCTCTTCGGTACAGCGATAACTGTTTTACTAAGAAGCTGAAAATACCCGATTCTGAACAAATGCTATCTCGCTTTAGTCAAAAGCATTCGCTCAGTCAAAAGCAGCAAATATACATTCAAGGCTGTACAGGAACTCCTGTTCATCCCATGTTCATGTTAGTCTGAGTCACCCCAATACGTTGCATTGCGTTCTGCGACAAAGCGTACCAATGAGGGGCATATCAAAAATACTCATAAGATAAGCTAAAAAAATGCTAAAACTGATCCTAAACTTCAGACGGATTTCGCATTTCGTACCTTACACATCGTCTCAGTATCGAAACATAATTGCCACACTCCGCGTATCCCGTATCCTAATTCTAGGCGGCCGATTCGAGCCTTTCACTACACCCAATAGAATCGAACAATTTTCGAAGTTACAAAACAAATCCAATTCGGTAAGTCACTTCCCTCGTAACCTTATGTGGCCTTCGACAGCGAACGGCCAATTGAGGTTCAGCTTTAAAGGGCCCGTAACCCCTCGGAATGACCGCAGCATCGCCTGGCGGGTGGTGGTGGTGACGGACGACGCAGATCCATCGCAAAAAGCAACCGCAAAAGCATTCTGTCCAACTGGTTAAGAACAGTTTGAGGGAAAAATTTGACAGGTGTTTCCCATTCCGTTTCCAGGGGAGTACCCAGCAGCAATGCAGCGCGCGGGACAACCGCATCATCGCACGCCCGGCAACCATCAGCTGTTGGTGCTGGCGTCGGTGCTGGTCTCGTCCTGGCTCTACTCCATCGGTATGCGGCTGCCGAGCGGTTCCGGGCGCACGGCGCGCTGCCGGAGCCCTGCCTCGCCGTGTCCGTCGTAGCCTGTTTGCTGCACCGCTTGCTACTGAGCGTCCTGGCGCTCCTTCCGGCGGCCCGCCGCCACCACGCACGCCCTCGCCTGAGGTCTTCCTTACTTTCCGCCAGCCAGCCCGCTAGCGTCCCGCACCGAACGTGCCACTTTCCCTCGCTGTCCTCGCTGCGCCACCGCCTATCGGTGCTGCTCCTGTCAACCGTCGACCGGCGATGTCACCGTCGCCTCCATTCGCCGTCCCCGGGAGCTCCACAGCCGCAGCGCTACAACCACCACAATCATCGCTGGCGAACAACGCCGCCGCCGCCGCCACCGGAGCCAGAAGGATCGCCAGTGGCGGCCCAGCTCCGCCAGCGGACCCTGCAGCCCGTTCGATGAAACTTGATCCCGCAGTCTGCCATCGCTCGATGGGCTCTTGGTTCTTGGGGCTGAGGTCCGGTCCAAGCGACGGGAGACGGCTCCACACCCACACACATGCCCGTGCACCCCCACATACAGACGCAAACTGTTCGCGACAGCCTTCATGACGCCTGCGAGGCCATCGTTTTCCCGCACACACATCGGCCGCCAGCCGGACCGCAAAAAGCACGAACCAAACTGGACCGAGAACCCGAAGAATCAATCACTACTCGCCGAGATCATGTGAGCCAGTGAGGTCATTGTAAATGTAAATTTCTTCTAGCACAGCCTAACATTATCCACCCCATTCGGCCAAGGACGGACCGAGCGGAAGCTGCACACCGCGGGGAGCGTGTCACGCGTAGAAGCACAAATCGTTGAAGTTGCGTGCGTGCGCGGACGTGTGAGAGCCGGAAAAGAATCGCGTTACAGCACGATCGTGTAATGTTAAGCCGAGTAAAAGTAAAATGGAAAAACAAGTCTGTTAAAATGATTTAATCTTTAGGTATCTCTAATGGTAAACGATAAAAAAGTAAACAAAGCACAGCGCAGCGCATCGGCTCGCCGAGCCGTTGCGCCGGGGCAACGCAGACAGCGAAAGCTACGTTTAGGATAAATGAGAAACATAGGCCGATCGCGCCTCTGATGGTCGCGCTCGAAGCGAGGGCAGTTACATAGATTTTAAACCAATCCACCAGCTGGTGACGGTTGGTGACCGCGAAACGTCGCAAAACGGGTGTTATGGGATGGCAAAACACGAACATGTTGGCCGGATTCGGGAATGGAAACAACGCGAAGCAAAGTTGCAAAAAAAGACCTTAGATAAATAAAAAAACAAAACACTAGAACGCCGAGAGTGATCGAAATCGAAATGGCTCTCCGGTCCGGTTGCTCCCTTTCGACCCTGAAATGGTCAAACCATACACCCCGCAGTTGGGGACAGGGTAAAAGGCGGAGCAGGGTAAAACACCCGAATGGCTCTGAGGCAGGACAACCGGTGGTAAACGCAAACGAACGTAAGAGAAAGTTATTAAGTTAATTTTTAAACACTCGTTAAAATATGATAAAATATAAATCAACAAGAACGTGAAACAGCACGGCAACACACACACGAAAACATTATTGGGATAATTGAGTGATATTTTTCATATTTCACATGAAAATAAAAAAGGAGATAAAATCGAGAAACTGGAGAAAACCACAGGTTGTAGGCAACCCTGTTCAAACGAGAGCAATCGCAAACTGCATCCGCGATCCGGGCACTGCCAGCGACTCATGTGAAAGTAATAGCCAGCGGCCGGGTTGAAACACAAACCGGAAACCGCATACAATCACACCGACCCACACGTTCGTCACCAACTCCTCCGGGCAAAAGGCAACCGAAAGAGAGACAAATGATAACAAACCGAGCAAAGAAAAAAGCAGAACACAAGCAAAAAAACCCCAAACTGTAACCGTATCCAGCTGAAGTAATAGTAAATGAACAGATTTAATTATAATGAAATTTAAATAAACACAAAAGAAACACCCACACACGCACACACTGGTGGGTGGGCCGTGGACGGGAGCCGACAAAACCACCGGCCCCTCGGATGGGGGTCGGGTCAGTCGTGGTCGGAAACCTGAAGTTCGTCCTGGCGTCGAACGTCGGTTCGGTCGGTTCGTGGTTCGTTCGAGAAATTAAATCCAATCACCAGGAACCCTCCCCCAAACAAGCAGTAACGATACACACGCCACAGCACGGATGAGTTATGAAACATGAAACCATTGACACACGAGTATTGCCACAACCGAGACGCAAGCTGCCGCCGACGGCGACGCTGGTGTGTTTTTGAGGTACAGAGAGAGCAAGAGAGAGAGAGAGCGAGAAAAAACAAAACGAACACTGAAAGAGAAAATTAAACGAACGAAAAGAAAGAGAAAAAAAACAATATATGATAAATGAATGTACAAAATAATGGAAAAATATATATGAAATAAAAACATTAAAACAGTAAAGTGCCCCTCCAGTGAGTTGCTCTAGCTCCTGTGTGCTCTGTGTTTGTTTTATGTTCCCGCTTCCCGGAAGTGTTCGTACCCCCGCAAGCGCATAGCAATGTGGCCAGCTGCTCGATGAAGATATCCTGACCTGATTGCGCCAGTTTACCGTGGTGAAGGAAAGAAACATAAATCAAATAATTAACAGATTGCCTCGAGCGTGGCAATGCTGCTGCTGAGCGGTGGTTGGCTCGGTTTTTTCCAGTGACTGCTGCGTTCGATACGGATCGAACCGTCGTAGCACGTGGAGCGTACCACAAAGACGGGCTTCCCGTTATGATGAGTGGTCTCCTGGCAACCGTGGTGACATTTCAATCGCAAGTCTCTGCTTCGAGTGAAAAATTGTTTCCCGACCTGCGGAGCTTCGTTTAATTACCGCGCGTTTCATCACAGTTATCGGACGTTCCGGGAACTGGTGAACAGTACGTGCCAAGCGACAAACATAGGCAAGAGTGTAGCAAATTTGTCAACAAATATTCGTCCGAAAAGAAACTTTATTTTCAAACCTTTACCTACGGTTCAGTTTTTATAAACATAAACAAAACGCAACTGGTGAGCCTTCCTCATGTTATCTTAAACCAGTAAGCACACGCCCGGCAATAAGTAAGCATGGCGTTGGACACCCTGTTCCTTCTGGCGCACAACACCCAATTACTCAAGGCTTGCCAATACAAGTGAGGCTGAAATCATGTTCTACACGTTTCAGGACATGTTGTGCTCGCACCGAACCCTTACACGATGGAACTTCCCCTAACCTCAATTTAAACTTAATTTACCGTGGGCCGGTGTGCAACATAGCTCACCGATGGGGACCGAGGATCGGGCCCTAGGTCCCGAGTGCACAGCCAGCGCGCCAGCACAGCTGCTACCTCGGGCTGCTGCCGCAAAACATACTAATCCACATTCCACTCCAGGCACGGCCAGTGCACGGCACCCAAGCGAACGAGGGCGCCCCATTACAGCACATAAAACACATAACACCCGGACATATTGTTAGCGCCGAGGGTAACCCCAGTGTACAAATCGGAAAACTCCGGTCGTCCAGGGTGTCGACCTTACGGGATTATGAGAGTGCACCGACGGAGCGACGCAGGCAAAATGTTCGAGAATTCGTATTATTATCGATGCTGTTATTAAGCCACTTACCACCCAGGGCTGGCTCGACCGAGCCAGCGAGGACTCTCTTTGGCTTCCCCGGCAACAACAAAAAAACCCGGGCTACGGTCCCAGCCCCCCCCCCGAAGGAACCGTACCCAGTGGAGTTCATAAATAAAACTAATTAAACACGAAACACCCCCAAACGCTGCCTCTCGGGGAGCTTGACAGCGCGCGGGACGGTTTATTTCCAGCTCCGACGACGACGACGAGTCCCTGGCCGGGGTCTTCAATATCTTGACACCGGCCCCAGTGCGCCAGAGCAGGCGCGACACTGCGGTTTTATGGCTTTTCTTCGTTTTAATTGCCCCATACGCGCCCAACATTAGGAATTTAATGCTCATAAATGGGGTGCCCCTTGCTGGGCTTCGCTGCAAGCGTGCGATCCGCTGTGCGTCAGGGATACACAAAAAATAATGGGACAGCGAGAAGAAAAAAGTGCGAGCAATACAACACCCGGTGCCCCCGAAGGTCACGTTTCGCGGTGGCGAAGGACCGGCGGGCGGAGAACCGAAACCAACGTTCGAGCAGAAAGGTCCGTGGTTTGTCACGTGGCCGATCCGACGCAACTGCATCCTTCCTACCTTGCCCGGTGCCCGTATTATTTTTCCATCTTCCACTCCACCCCGGCAAGCGTGGCGTAATGTTTCTGATGAATTATAAATCTGAAACAAGAAGGATGGCATAATCCGCTCGGCACAGTGAGCCGTAGCGTATGTAAATGATCCCAGCGTCAAAATTTGTTGACAAATGTACCAGGACAGCACAGCAGGTAAGATGAAACACCGTTAGCATACCTTTTGGCGTGTGGGTGCTCCAAAAACTTGAAGTTATCCAACAGACGCCTGCATGTATGCAATCCATAAAAGGCGAGACATGCGCGCGCCAGACAAACGAATTATGATTCCATGCGCAAGGTTTTTCGCAGAAATGCAACGTGACTCGGGCAGCGATAATTGTGGACAGTTCAGTGGGCTTCGCTGGACCAAAGTGCCGCCGGTTTATGGTGCACACATGCGTCATGCAAAACGAACGTGAGCGTATCGTGAGCAAATTTCCCGCAACCAGCGTTGTTCCTTCCCAACCACTGGCATTTCTTTCCATTTTCTACACTTCTTCCAAAGCCTTCGTATCCAATTACGGGCGTCTTGAGGAGCCTCCGTGACCAGAAAAATATGCCGTAACGTAACGGTCCGGGACGGTGCTGGCAACACGTCTCCGGTTCTGGTGTACTTTCTGCGCGTACGACGGTTGATTTTGCCTGTCCCCCCGCCACATGCTTTCCATATTTTGGGCCGGTATTACCACCACCGTCCACCGTGGGCTTCGGGTGTTATCGGCAAGCACGCACGGCTTTGCGCCACGGAGCCACGCCAGCCACCGTTCGAGTAGCAGACGAAGCGCAAGAAATGATGCCGATTGCGCGCCGTTGCGATTTTCCGCACCAGATGTCTGGGTGCTGCGTCATGCTCCGGTGTCGTTACGGTCGGTGTTTCGTCGACAAACCATCAATCCCCATTTACGATATCGTCGAAAAGCGATTGACGCAAACGTCAAACGTTTGCTCAAGCATCGCCGACGACGAGGACTGCCAATCGCTCTGCCTCGCCACGGCCACCGATCGTCGATCGGCTGGCGGCTTCTTATCTCGAACGCGCCAACTGAAACGACACACTTTTACGTTCCCGCATAAAACGCGAATGAATGTGGTCCGGGTGCTGCTGTTGTGTGTCTACGGATTGGATTTGGGTTGTACGCATCGCATCGAAAACCATCACCCTCGATGTGCACGATTGACTGCCCGTAAAGCTGTTCTGTTTTCCACCGCCACAGAGCAAAGGGGGTGCCATCGACATAAAACAATGCGCGAATAAATAATGAACCGTAACAGCGCCAAAGGTCCCAAGAATCTGACAGCAAAAGATTGTAACAATGTGTTGAAAAATCAGACTTTCCAAAAGCAGAGTTGGAAAAAGCACCCATCCATGAGTTAAAGGAAAATACATTTAAAATAACATAAGCTTAGCACGCAGGTAATGCAGTTATCATATTTCTGTATGCTCGTAATGATAATGATAAATGATTTGATGCTCCGGTGAAAGGAGCATTTTGTCGCACGCACTGCAATTAATGGTCTCCATCGATCCGTTGCATCTATCGAACGCATATTGCACGGGACTCTGCAGGAACGGTGCTATTATTATGCAGCATAAATCGTATTTGTTGCTTTGCTTTGAGCTCATTAGCAACGTAATAGACTGATTTAAAAAAAAACCGAACCGAACCCTACGGTACGGTCCTTGATTGTTTAATTGTTTCCCGCAAGATTCTCAGAATTATGCCAATTGGAAGGATTACTCCATTAACGCCCCCCAGACACCTACGCCTGGTTTTAATTTGCTCGTTTCGTTTGTTTCATAAATTGACGTGTACCGGCGGGCGAGGCGAATGGCAGCATGTTTCGCATAAAAACGACCAGGTTTCTGTTTTTCGTTTACCCGGGCACCGGCGCCCAGTCGAGGGGCAGCAGCGTTATCGGTATGGCATCGGTGCTGCTGCAATCTGCTTAATTAACTTTCGGTTTGCACCCGAGCCACTCTAATGAAACAACGTCCGTCGGAGCGCAAGCGGCACGAGCAGCTGCGAGTGTGAAAGGCTGAGAAATTAACCATCATCCAGGGGACGGCCGTCTGGAGTCTTCAAAGCATTCCTCTCGTGAGGACCGCAACGTCACCCAGGATGAAAGCATTGTCTGCCTCTAATGCATTAGAAACGTTTGCTGCGACGCTATTTAAAATTAATCAAAACCTCGCCCTTCGGTAGATGAAGATACGATAAAAGCGCACGCCGGGTACTTTTGCTTGATTGTGCTTCGTCGAAGGGCCAGTGCAACTCCTAGCAAAGTAATTACAAAATGAATCCCGAGCTGGAGACGCCTCCAGAACCGGGGCTTTCCGGTGGGCGGCTCTAGTCCTACGGACAGTCAGCAAATCAGGCCAGAAAATCGAATCGATTCCGTCCGGTTCGGGTGTTCACTTGAGCAACACGTAAACTAGAGTGAGAAGCCATGCAAGAGTGAGAGAGAGTATGTGGTCAAATCGTGGTTTTGAAATCAAAGAAACTAGAAAACCGCCGTTGCAATGTACACCTGATGTTCCTTCGAAACATCCGGGACTCCCCGTGGCTGTGGCCGGAGCTTACAACGGAGCTGAAAAAGAAGCCGAAGAGAGCGCATTCATCAGCAACCGCACGAGCAACTGCTTTCGCCTTGAAGGAGAAACGTTTGAATAATTGTAACCAAAAGCCTTGCACTTAGTGCGCCACACCGTCTGCAGTGCCTTTGGAGTGGCAAGGAGTGGCCGATCTATAGATGAAGCATGATTGAGCACAGTGGGATTTATGGCACCGTCGAAGTGCTCTGGGCTCTGGCATTGTGGGCGCCTCAAGTTGACATGCAAATCGGTGCCGATTTCCGATTTTGCTGATCAACCCCGGAAGGATGCTCGATTCCGGTGCTTAGCAATAGGAGCGCCATTTCCGGCCCCCCGGCGGGGGGCTATGGGTGCGCCCCCGGGGGGAGGTGGTCTGGAGCGGCAGGAAATGCAGCTCATCCTGCGGCACAACCCTTGCCAGCATTCCCGTGCCGTGGGGCAGTGTTGGATCGAAAAACAACTTCTAATCGTTGCCCTGGTCCTGGATCCAGGCGTACGGAACCGATGGCCGGAAAAACTGATGAAGCATTCTGGCAAGTGATAGAGCACGGCTGCTCGGAAGTGAAAGCCGACCCAGAAGAGTGGCCCCTGCCAGCCCTAGCAGCCCCAGTTGCATTAGTAAAGTGACTTGTCAGAAAGCAAAATGGCGCTCGGCGAGGCCCCTCGTTGGTGTGCCAGATTCTTCTTCGCCCCGAAACCGGGTGCATAGCGCTCGGAGCAGGTGTGTGGTTTTGAAGTTACGTAATGGATACGTAACTCCGCTTTTTCAAGGTGTGGAGCATCCATCCCGAAGTTAGAACTTTTCCATCTTGAGTGGCTCAGCTCCGAGTGTCTCATGCAGCCACCCTGGGAAGGATACCTACCATTAATCAATGGCAAAGGGCAGTATCTATGGCCGTGACCGGCCACTAGCTGATATGAGAACCCCAGGATCCCAGCCGCATTCCGATTTGACCCGTAACAAGCTCCAGGTAAAAGAAATGAAGGTTTACTCCAATCGATGCCAACATTTCTCACCATCCTCTCCCTCGCTCTCTATCTCTCTCTCTCTCTCTCTCTCGACGGCCTATTTGTAGTTGTCAATCTGCACCGAACACGCACACATAGAAGCCGTTCCAAGAGCCAAGTGCAATTAAAAGTTTAATTTCCGCAAATTCCCTGACATCGTCAATGTCGGTTTCCGTTTCGTTGATGAAACGGATGTGCACCAGCCAGCCGCCTGTGGGAGGCTTCTCTGGGGAGGCTTGGCGAGGCTCCGGCAATTTGGACCGCTGGGGCTCGTCGGTCCCGATGCATGTCTGATGCACTCGAAATTGGGGAGCGTTCGTTTTTACTGGTGACAGATGCTGTTCGTCGACCAGACCAGATCGTACTGTTACACCAACGGCCAACACCAGACAGCTCAGCACTTGCTGCTTCCACTGATGGCGATGGGAAATTGCGATAAATAAAATAACCTTTGAAGACACCAACGAACCGAACTGACAGGCTTACGGTCCGAAGGCAAATCAAATGCATTTTTCTCGGTTCATGCCGGAAAAGGGGGGGGGACCGACTCATTTGATGTATGTGGCAGCCTTCAGCAATGGGAATCAATTTCGAATTACAACCGCTGTGATGCGCACGCGTTTCTGGTTATGGAATGCCAATTCGAAGCTCCGAATCCGACAGTTTTGGGATTAAGAAATTGTATGACCAAATTGGGATTATACTAAATCGACAATGGAACAAGTCGACCGTGACGCAAAATGCATGACCCAAATTTAGTCGCTTTGTTTCGACAGTCGTTGTCCTACAAGTCGCCAGAAGTTGATCCGAAAGTTCATTAATAGTGCCACGGTGAAGGTTAGGAGCGTCGTTCACCGTTACCACCGGGACGGTCAACTAATTTAACATTTTGAAAGCTTCGTCCACAGTTACACGAAACTTGTTTAGCACTGTCGGAGAATGAGTTCAGTCAAAACCGGCAGCGAATGTGTACGAATGACACAGAAACTCGACTGTACTAACATCGATTAGAGAAGCAAAATGGTTAATTAAAAACAAACGTGACCCCTTTCGGTCCACTACTTCCAAAACCATTCCCTTGATCAACATTCTCGTCCCTATCCACGACGATGGTGCACTGCCGGGGCGCTACACGGACACTCCGATTACTTTCATCGTTCGATTTTGATCCTCAAAGGAGTTGCTCTATGAGGTCAAACGCTTCCCTGAACTCGTCAACTGCTTGCGACATTACAGCGCTACTGCTTCCGATAACGGGACTGCTGGGACCGGCTTCGTTAACCAGGACGCCCCGAACGGGTGGTCCACTACAGGCTTGTATCTGCTACCGTGAACACCAGACGGGAGCTTTTCTTCCGACCAAGGACACATCCTTGAATCCAGACTTCCGGCCGGTTCCGCCAGCTTCCCCTAGCTTCCCCAAACGCTCCTTGGAGACATTCGAAGCCGTACACGATACGTCTTCAGAATCTGGGCAACAGACGAAAAATTTACCTCATCTCACAGGAACTATCGTGCGTGGGTCTGTGACTAACAACAGCAAGCCAACCTGTGTATGAACCGAGGGCGTCCTACTCTAGGCATTCGACAAGCACACATTTCACCAACCAATCCATTAGGTCCACCTAAAAGCATCGCCGCATAAATTGTATAAAGGTATAATAAGTTTGCGCGTTCCTAAATATAAAATAAGTCTCGTAACCGACATCCTTACATCCTTATGGCACAATCGATAAAAGCTCAAAGTTAATTTAAGTATTTTCAACTTTAATTCAACTGATCTTATGTAAAGCAAACTATTATAAAATCCAAGTATGTTATGATAGAAAAATTAATGCTAAACCATTAAAATATAATAGAAAAACTATTTGCCATTAAAAACAACGTTATCCAAAAGTGCCCGGAGAAAAAGCAAATCCCAATCACCTTTCCGATTGGCCCAATACGTCTCATGGGTAGTGTGGCCCCATGGTCTGGTTCGATCCCTGATGCTATGCTTTTACTGCATTGCCGTCGGTTCATATTTTCTCGACTTACGGCCAACCTTTGCCGGAGCCAACAATAAAACCGATAAGAAAAACACCATCTCGGAAGCGGCAGGACACCGATACCCGTCAGCAGCATCCGCCATCCGGAGTGGTGACGCCTTGGGGGAACGTGGGAATGGCCGGGTGAAGAAGAAGCCACCAGCGTCTTACGAACAATTACAGGCGAACTGAACCGAACCTTGGCTCGGCCCCGGCCGAGGCGCAAACACACTCGGTCGCGTCGGAAGCAAGCGCGTCGGAACAAAGCCGATCAAATCGCCCGTAAGGACCGGGCAAACACGGCCCCACACACTCTCAAAGCTGCCCCAGCTTATGTGTGTGCTCGGGTTACACGTACGAGGTTACATCCGCCATGCAGACGGACGCCAGCGACGCGGCGGCGATGGCGATCGATAAATGGTTTTGTTTTGCTCATCGTCTGATTGGTTGCGGAGGGCAAACAGTGAAGCGAAAGATAACATTGTAGTCAAATATAATTGGATTGCTTTATGTTTGTTTATGCTTTGTCGATAATTGAGCGTTATGCTTTGTCTCGACCATCCCCGCACGCATCGCCTGGTGTCCGCCGTCGAAAGCGTCCTTCGCCCGTCGCACCGTCGCACTTTATGTCCGCTGCTTTATGCTCATTGTTTTCGTTCGCTGTGGAACTCGCACTCGGTATCCCGGTGGGGTTTTATGTTGCAAAGCAAACGGGCAAATAAAAACCAGCACCGCTCGTCACATAATCAACGCGCACCGATCTCGGCCGTCGATGGGTTCGACGGTTCGATGGTTCGAACCATAGAAACACCTGTCGCGCAGCATAATGGGCGTGCAAACCGCATCGCGGCTCGGACGTAAAAACCGTCAACTTGTAACCGTTCCAGTTCAGGTCATTTTATGATTTTTTTCTGCTGCCACCCGAACAGAGTGAAAGACTTTGCCACAACTCGTCCATTCGTAGACAAATAGTGGCTTTCGGTTTGTTTTATGATCAAACGGTATGAATTCCATTTCGATACCTAAATTAATTGATGGATAATAGATTGATGCTTTCCAACCACCGACGCTCAATGGTGGTCGCTGTTGAAGTTGAATGACCTGTTCCCGTCCACTTAATCGCGGTACAACATACCTTTAACAAACCAATACAGCGGTTCAATATTCAAACTGACCGGCATATCATCGTGAAAAAGCTGCAACAGCAAAAGGATTGTCAGATCCTATTTTTGGTCCCACTTTTCAAAACTTACACTGATAAATGTTAATGAACCATTATTACGGTAAAACAGTCTCAATTCAAAAAGCAAAGAAAGTAATTCACTTTATTATTCACTCTTGGGTCAGCGACAAACTAAAAACCCTTTTTTTGTAGAGCTTCTTTTATTATTCCGTAACGTGAGAGGATCTCAAAAAATATAAGTTCTTTCTTCCTCCGCTGTCTGTCGCCAACTGTCCCTTTTTTCGTTTTCTCTATTCGTTTTTGCATTTACTCTATGGCTACTAGATGATCTCGGCGTAGTTTCTTGTAAATCCACCAGGTGCGCTGGTGCCGGCCGCTAGGACGTACGTTACTTACGTTACTTTACGTAACCGGTCCCTCTATCTAATACTCTACCCAATGATTAGTGTCGCTCCGAGAAGGAAAAGGAAACAATAAGAACCCTTTCGGCGAGTAGAAAACTAACTGATTAAAAGGCGCAATAACCCTTTGCTACTAGCACCCTAATTTGCTGCCCAATTTCGGACATATTGTAAATTGCGTGGCGATTGAAGTCGCTGTCGGAACCAGCTGCCTTCGGTTGGCACAAAGGCATGTTTGAAAGCACAAGCCAGCATAAATCCCACTCCTTCCGACGGCCGTTCAGTTCAGCAGCAACTCTGGCAACATGTTTATGCTACATTCGCTTCTCACTGCACAGCTTCAGTGCCATTTCTTATCGACACAGAACGCGCCATTTGACAGTCGGGCCCTCCTACACACGATCTTCCCGAGCGCCCGGCGGTTTGGGGTGGGCTGATTTAATAAGCAACCGATTCGCAGCTTACCGGGCCTCGAATAAAGCCTACGCCCGGTGCCCACGGCGCCCACTAAAAATAGGGCCACCCCACCCCACGGTCATTGCCGAATAAAGATCAAAAACGATAAATAAGACAGTGAAATAATCATTCACTTTAACTTTAGTAATTAAAACTTTTTTAACGACATCCCTCGCTAACGACGGGCTCCCTCGCCCGAAGACGCACGAATTTCATTCAATACGCGGCGGGACAGGACCCCACGCCCTTGGCCACGAGCCCTCGTTTCACCTCCACGGCATGAAAAATCTGCCCGGCAACGGCAAGTGCCCCGTCACTCGCTCTCTCTCTCTCTCTCGGCTCACAGTTCGATTTTGACTGAAAAGTTTTGTTTATTCACAAAACGGGCACGATTTCTGTGGTACTTATTTCTTCCAGTTCGCGGGAGAACAGGTTGGCGGGTTGGCACGCATTGTTACCGGGGGCCAAACAAGTGGGAGTGGAAACTTTCAGCCCAAGCTTTAAGCGCAGCTCGCCAACAACTCGCTCTCTCTCTCTCTCGACATCATCTCGAATCATCCGGCTCGGTCGGCTGCCACAATTTATGAGCCGCGGCCCCGCGAATAGTAAATACTTTTCCGAACTCCTTTTTTTCCGAATAACCCGCACCCGGACGGGCTGCCAACTAAATATCGGCAAGGCTCACCCCGGTCCCGACTCCGGCTGCGGGATGGGCGAGAAATATTTCATATTTCTGTTTCCATTACAAACTTCCCGGCATCGATCGGGGTAAACTTTATGGAAACATTTTAATTAAATATCGCCATTCGCCGCCGCCGCCGCCGCTGTCGGAGAATTATTTCCCGATTCCCCGGAATCGGAATCTCGGGCCGGTGGCCTGCTTTTCGCCGCGCCTTTTTCCGAACGGCAGAAGTAGTTGACGTGCGGAGTACAAAGTGGCGATGGCAAAACCTCCTCTCGGGAGCAACCTCCTGGGAGCAACTGAAACGCAAAAGAAGCTTCCATTGCCACGCCCGAGAAGTTCCGGGCCGTCTGCCATTATGATCCGTTTGCGAGCGGCTTCGGCAGCTGACTCGATTTCGTCCTTTTTCGACAGCAACCCAAAGAACGATTATTTTGTTTCGCCTTTTTAATCACATTATGTGGCGTTCATTAGAATACGTAAGTTTATGTGGCCGAGCCGCACCGCGCGCCAGTGGCCCTTTGAAGGCAAGGAAGGTTGGTTTGCATTTTAATATTTATTGCACCGCTCGGTACGCAATTTCCAGTCCAGCCCACGGCCTTCGTGGGCCTCAGATTTATTTACTGATCGCCACCATTTGTCACCTGCACCATTTGGGCGGCCGCCGGGCACTCGGACAATAAATGCCACTCTTTCAATCCGACGGTTAAACCGTTTTCCTTCTTTTTTCTTCCTCTTTTTGTTTGCTGCCCGGGCCACGGAAAACCCGGCCCCGGCATTCGCGCATCATTTAATCATATTCACGCGCCATAATGATAAGTTTTAATAACGACTGCAGCCAGCGCCTGCAACAACGGCCTGGTCCGTGGCCCGATTAACACACACAGACACAGACCCCGGAGACGGTTATGGCGAGGTGTCCTTCTGGTGTCCTTTCGCTCCTTTCCCGGCACGGCCGGTCGTGGTGCGACCAAAATGGAAATGCAAGTGATAACATAAAAGTGAAATAAAAATGAAATTAATTTGCTCGTTTATGTGACACCATTCGGCGGGGCCGTCCGGCGGTTCGTACTTTATCCGGTTTTATGCCAGTTCCTGCCGCCATCGGAAGGGCCCAACCCGGGCACCAATATGGTCATGTCACCGGGAGTGAGCATAATGGTTATTACGATGCTACTGACACCCCGCGGCCATGTGGCCACGCCAGCTGCCCCGCTGTGACTGTGTGACTGTAATTGAAAGCTCATTTGTGCTTCCGGCGCCGAGCAAATGGGCCGCAGAGGAACCAGGGCAAAAGCACAGGGCACAAGACAGCCTGACGCTAGGCGCCGTGGCCGCCGACGCTGCTTAGCATCCGGACGTCGGTCGGTCGGACGAAATCTGTAAAATTGCATTGCCCTGCGCGGGCTGCGAATCAATGTCCGTTTCGCGAAACAGCGCAGAACGGCGTGTCTAGTCCATACCATCGGCCGTCAGATGATGTCAGGTGACGGATGAGTTTCGGCGGGTGGTGGAATTTTTTTTTTTCGTCAATTTAAATGGGCACAACCACTTGACTCGTCGTTCAGCCCACTCGGTGAAGACTAATTGAATTTTGGTGTTATAACATTTGTCTACGACCCGGGCCCCGGGAGTGGAATGCTGCTATCGAATGGTCGCACTTCAATTTTAATCAACCCGAAGCCCGGGATTTTCGAGTTGCGACTTTCATGACAATGGGTGGGCGATCGAAAGTGTCCGTTACGGGCCACCCCCGCCAAGAGCCGCTGCAATCTAATGTATTTTTTCCCCACGCCCGATGCATTCGATTTTTTGTCGAACTCGAAACACCGTGACCCAGCCCTTGGTGGAGTGCACTTTTTCATTCGGGACACTCGCTGCGTTTTTCGAGTCCCATTTCGATGCTACCAGCACCAACGGCCGATGCTTTTCCGCTTTTCCCATCTCCATTTACTGGCGCGGTCATCGCCATTCGGGTGGAGTTGCAAATCCCTTTGCAAACAAATGGGAAAATTTGCGCTCACTTGATGGAATTATTTGAAATTAATGTGAGAAAAACAGCAACTCTGAGTACGTGCCATGGAACCGCTGCTCGGATAAGGACCACTGGCCACGGTGATGATGGATGGATGTAGGAATATTAACTGGCGAAACGAAAATATTAATTTAAGCAAACCATAAATGATATTACGTCCGTGGCAGGATGGATATGGAAAGTCATAAAAATAAATTCGTACACAGAAATCCTAGTTAAGCAAACTGAACCATTACTGAAAAACCTGAATATCGAGAAAAGGGTTGGGATTGTTGCACGTTTGCGTTCGTACGAAATTCTCCGCAATTTGTTAATCAACCCATTCGTTTCGTTACACTTTTGATCCACATTTAACAGAGCCCGCACGTACAATCAAAGTTAATGGTTTACTGAAAATTAAAGCAATTTATTCAAACACCCAATAAAACAATAATTACATTGATCATAATCGACTGGCCAATTTTAGTGAGGAATCCTATGTTGAGCTTTAATATGCGCTAGTCAACAGACGTTTCCAAGAACGTTACGGCCAGATATATTCCCGGCCGTCACCATCATAACTGACATTGTCTCATTGTCACAACACCTCGACGCTCGCAGACAAACATAAACAATTCACACATGCAACGACAGGAGAAGATAGGAGACAATAGGATCATCGAGCACAATCCGGCTTCGCTGAGTCAACATTACGATACCTGCACAGCAACAGTTCCCTGGAACTCACTCGAAATCAGTTCAGAAATAAAGTCAGGCTTGTATCGCCTTAATTCGAGTTTCCTGCGAACCGACCGCACGTGGCATTCGTGGTTCGTTCATACCGGTTTATCAGTTTCTATGCAAAAGGCCTCGAAGACCTCGAAGGGTTCGAAGACCCTGACAGAGGATAAAGTTGAGTGAAAAAGTGTGAGTTAAAGATACTCTCTGCCGTTCGAAGAGATAAAATATCATAATAATAATAACGTGGCTTACAGTTTCCACACGCGACCGACCACTGATGCTGATGCCACTCTTTTTGCCGCGCTTATGATTAAAACTAGTTTGTGGCTCCGTTGCTAATGCGCCTTGTTACACATAAGTAGCAACACCGGCCCGCTGTGGTGGCCCCCCAAAGGCGAACCGTAGCAAAACAAACTCCAAAGCCTTCGTTTACTACCAACCAGCGGACCAATGGTGGGCTGCAGCAGAAACCCAGGCCGGGTCCAGGCAAAAACAGGAGGTAAATTCAATTTTATAACTGAGCAGCGTAATCTCATTTTTATTAATAAAATCCTCAATAATTTAATTTCAACTAAATTGTTTTTTTTCTGTTCCCTTCTCTTCCACTCTTTGGCACTCGCCCGTGCCTTTCTACAACCGAGCGCGCTGGGTTGACCACACTTTTCAGTTTGGCTCTCTCCGATAATATGGTTTCCATGTTCGCCTCTTTGAGGATCGTCTTCGAGACTTAAATGGGCTAACAACGACTTCCCGGCCGGGCTTGGAATGCGATAAGCAAGGGAAAAAAGGTAGTGGCGGACCCAAACCGAAGATGCGCCACCACGACGAGAACCATTTGTTCGAACGTTAGCCAGTTTGTTACAGGATCCACCAGCGGAGGGTTGTGGTCCCCTCGTTTTTACCCGGGAACGGAATGGCCCGCATCCGCTTGGCGGCTCATCATCATCGGTACCGTCTCACCGAGCTTAATCTCAATAACTTTGCTTTCTTCCGGTGCGAACCCAAAGCCCTTCGGTTTAGTTACGTTCCTTCTTCAACACCGTTCCACATCTCCCCCATTGTGACCACTTTGATGACGGTTATGAAAAGCGGTCCTTAGAAATGGGACGTGTTTTGTTGGACCGCTAAGCCTTTTATCGGCATTTGGACGATGCTTAGCAGAAACTTACAGCGATAGAAGAGCAACATTGCGTCGGTTCAGCTTGCCCAAAAGGTCGGTCAATATTTTGCAATTACTTAACATTCCCGCACATACAGTTAGTTTGAAGGTACTTTTTAATCGTATGCTCCCAAACGCCCATCGTGTTGATGAGAACCGCCCATTACCTATTGGATACATGAAAGGACGATCGGTGATAAGGTACTCCGTGCTGCAACGGCTTTGTTCCTCCGGGAACCACTCAGCCACCCGGGGCATCGATAAGGATCACGCACCCACTGTGATACCCGTAAATCGGGAACAACGAATACTTGTTTGTCCATTTCCACAAACACAGTAACTCAACCCGTGGACCAGTGATTGGACCTGGACCCGGAATGAATTGGGGTTTACGAGCACCGCCGAGCCAGATCTTGATCGATGCCTTCAATGGCTTCAATGGCGTCGGCTCGATCCATTCCGCTCCCCAACCAGTTCCGGCCAGGTCCGCGGTTGTCCGAAATGATTCCGTCAGCCGGACCGGGGCGTAACATGTGCGTCACATTGACACGTGCTTGCGACAAATAAAATCCACCGTCAAAAGCACCGGGCACGATCAGATACGAGGCGGTGGGCGCATCCACAAAGTCCTGCGCCACCGAGAGAGAGAGAGAGAGAGAGAGAGAAAATTTACGACCACCACGTCGGCGTCGGCGGGGGCAGGCGCGAAAATGATAAGCTTTTTATGGGGCGGCCAAGCCCGTCAGCTCCCGGGCGACCCCAAACCTGCTGAAGGAGATGAAATTTTCTCCTCTGCAATAAAGTGATTGTCTTTTCCGGCCCGTCCCCCGGGGGGAGGGACGCGGTCGAAGACGCGACGACGACGACGCAATAGGAAAATGATTACCGCCCGGTCCGGCCCGGTCCGGCCCGGTCTCTGGGCACCGTTTTTCCGGCCCACTTACACCACCGACCGGCCACGGACATAAACGGAGGGCAAAATAATCGTAAAAGAATAAAGTTTGCTATTACTTTCTGGATGCGAGCGGATGTCCATAACGAAGTTTCGCCGGCCACCGGCACGATGGCGGGGTGGCCTGAGGGGTGCCAGAGAGCGGGAGGGTGGTCGGGCAAAATCAGGAGGACAGGGTCGGGCCAAACTGAAATCTTCAATCATCCCCGCCTTCCGGTTCTCCCCGGTCCATTCAGCTCATTAGTTTGCGGAGCGCCATCAATTGATCCGCTGTGATAGTTTGCGGTCCGAAAGCCTCCTGCGCCGGGGAACACACGCCTCACCAGCGCCATGTTGATGGCAACGCGAATCAACACCATCGATCGATGGGGCTGCTTGAAAGTTTTCTCTCAAAACCTCCGGCCAGCCGTGGAACACCCGTCTAAGCGCGCCTATCAGTCGCTCCGGCGGCGGGAACTAATTTCGCAACCAGAAACTTCGACCCGACCACCTCAACTAATTGGCCCCAAGACGACCGACGCCCCGTGAAGCGTGTATGTAACGTTCCGGTGCAGTTCGCACACCCGGTCGCCCTGCCCGGGGCATTAAACTTTGAGTCCGATAGTCACCATTAGCCGGTCCGTGGGCGAGTGGCCGATGCACCCGTTTCCGGTCCGAGGACCGGAGCGCTTGTAGCTCGGATTTGACCGAAACTTTTGTCAATTAACGTTCGCTCGCGGTGACAGTGTAGCAGTGCTGCGAGCCGCCCAAATGACGCCATCATCACCGCCGCCGACGACTGGCGAACGGTGAACGATTTCCCGGTTCGCACGGTCTTAGCGCCGGAACGCGGTGCGTTCCGATGGTTTAGCACTTCGGGAGTGTGCAGGCTGCACCGAGAGCCTTGCCATTGCAAGTGACGATGCAGTGCCCCAGTTACATCGTATAATTACATCTTGGCTCTCATTAGCACTGACTTCAGCGTGCTGCCGAGTTTCGAAGAACACCGTGAATTGCGCCATAGACACAAACATAATTACACCGGCGCACTGGCGGGGTCCTGTTCGCGACAGCAACCGCTTCGCCGTGCGGCGTTCCGTGTTTCAAAATTATGAAAAAGAAGGGCCGAAACAAATCAACTTCACGTTTAATCCATTAAAAAAGGCTCCCGAAGGGCATTACTTACCCAGTGCGCGGCCCGTTGCCATTTGGGCGTCGCTCCGTTGTTATGTTGGCGATCTCCGTTCTGTTCCGTTGACCGTCTTTCGGCGGAATCAAGTAAGTAACCGGCCGGTTCCACACCGCTCAAGCCGGATGCCGTCTGCCGTTCGTCGGTGCCGTCTTTGTGCACAAATGTCCTTTGCACTAATGAAGCTGCAGCGGCCACGTTGAACGGGGCCACGGGATGATAAATGTAATTACTTGGGCTCATGCCCCGTCCCAGGGCTCCGAAGACGGGTCTTTGCCGCGCGTTCGTTAGCAGATCAATCGTGTTGCCTAACGAAGAGTGGCTGAGTTCGGGCCGTGTGGTTGGCGCAGAGCAGCGGCGAAAACTTTACTCGTTTACACCCGATCGTTGTGTTTAGCAGCCAGTCGTCAAGAGCTAATGACATCCTGCTTGGCGACGACTTTCGAGTGACTGTCCTTTGTATCCGGCCACACAACGGTGTTTGCAGCAGACCGTGTGCACACACAACAGGCAACAAAGTAAGCGATGCGCATTGCGTCTAACGTCATTGAAGTTACGCACCCAACGGTTATTTACTTCAAATTTCTGTTGATGAAATCATTGGTTTTTAAAATGATACTTAAATTTTAACCAAATTTTATCTAATTGACATGATTTAAATTTTCATCGTACACTTAATGATTGTTTTTGTCCATTTATGTATCCATCACTGTAGATATTACTGGAGCAATCACCATTTTATACGTTTTATCTAGCTAGTTAAGGTGCGAACCAGTAAAATGAAATAATCTACGTTTCGAAGTGAAGCATTGGACATCCATGTATTTTGTATGAGTAGGTTTGCGCTAAGCTTTCATACTCAATTTGCGGCAAGTGTCAAGCATATGTAAAACAGAGGGTTATTAAATTTGAGCTTCAAAATTACACATAACACATGATAACTTTTTATCATAAAATTATCGTTCAGATGGCCGTCTCGAGATTTATGGCAACAGCCGATTCTAGTAAGATAGTTTGCAATACCTTTTTGCACATTTCGGATGATACCTCAGTCATAACTTGGAGATTGTTTTTTGTTTTTGAATGCTCCTCAGTTACAGCCTTGTTACAGCATAAACATGATCTTTTACGTGGCCCAACAAAAAAAATTCAACGGTGTTTAATCGCATGATCTTGGAGGTCAAATTGACATAACTAAGAAGCGAAATTATCATCTGGCGTTATCGCTCGGAATCGACGGCAGAGGTCCTTGCTTCGTCTTTTTCGGGCGATATTGTCAGCTGTGTGCACGTTACGATGATGCACAGGCTTCTGAATGTATGAAAGTTCCGTTAAATCGTAATCGACACAAGCTGCCAAAACTATTTATCATAAATCTGATTGAGCAAATGGTGAGGCCCCTGGATCGATTCATGCAAATACTTGTTCAAATGATGCAGCACAATGTGTTCTGTGGCCAAACAGAAGATCTTGATCAACAACAGGGAATGGCGCATGACGACAACTATCCCGGCTCTTTAAAATAGCCAGATATTGTTTTCACCAAAAAAAATATTATGCGAATTATGCTCCTCTCGACGGCCACAAGGGTTTCGTCGGAAACTAGGCGTTTTGTAACGTAAACCGCCCATTAAAATTGCTTGATCACCACCATCGACACCACTGGGCCAATTCTTCACAGCCTCCCCCCGGATGCCATCCGTTTCTTTTTCGGGTGGCACCGCAACGCAACCGCACATCAATCGGCGCCACCACCGGAGTCGGCTTGCGGTCCGGGTCCTTCCGGTCGGTGGTCACTGGTCGGGGCTCCAGGGGGCGGCGTAACAACGCATCGATTGATACGTGCCGAAATCGCGAATTTGAGTTTCGCTGCAAATTTATCGAAATGCCAAATGGTGAACCGCAATCGAAACCGGCGAAAGTTTGGGTGGCACCACAAAACTTTACGCGAAAATGAGTTCTTCGCGTTCGGTGGCGGTTGCACGAGTGCACCTGAAGCTGCACCTGCACCGCACCGCGTGGTGGTTGCCATAATTTCTTCCCTAATGATGCGATGCGATGCTGGGTTTTTTTGCTTGGTTTTTGGAATTTTCGACTACCTTCACTCGTAGCGATCGTGTGGCAAAATGTTGATTCGATTACTGGATTCCGTCGGATTGAGTACGGCTGAGGCGACGTTGAATGTGGTTTTCGCTGCATTCCGGGAGTAGCGCCTTGGTTGCGAATCGCAACCGCAAGACGTTTCTCCCGAACCTTCGATGCTTCATGGTTCCGGTACCCCGGTCGGCATCGATCGAACCGGTAAAAAGCGACCAAACAAACGGGGAACCAACACGAACAAATCTAATTTACCAACCGGCAACCAACCCATTCATGCATTTATAACTTTCGTCTTTCCGAGCGCGCATTTGTTGCGCCCGTCCGGAAGGCGGATCGGCGCAGTGCACAGCTGCCCGGACACGACAGGACGAGAATGGTACGTCGATCCTCGCTGGCAGGATGGTGCTGTGTAACGAAGGGATCGCCGGCAGCCATGCTACATGCTGCCACTGTGCCGGTGAAATCATAACCGAAGGAGGATGCGCAAGGTGGCCATCGGAAGGGCCCCATTCGATGCACTCTCGCTCACGTTGAAATATGCACTCTGCCGGGGGTGCGGAGAAAACGCGGGGTGCGGTGCAGGACCGCTCCCAGCTCGGGGCCGGCTCAATCACGTGCAGCCGAGCGCGGGCGCCTTCACACAATATATACTGTGAACTCTCTGTGGCAGGTATTGAAAGGCGGGGCGGATATTAGTGTTTTATGCTTCACCATAAATCATGGGGCCACGTGATGCGAGGCGGACCGGCCGCGTGCAGGCGCATCGTTCTGCATCGTTGCAATATTTTTACCGTTATTGGAAGCGACGTCCGGGCGGCGCCGAAATGGCGAACAGGTGGCATATCTAATGCCGTCTTGCCTCTTTCGAGTAGCTCTCCGCTATATGCTCCGGCTCGGTGGGGCCAACGACGCCCCAGAGGCACCGGAGGTGAGAATCTCGAGACCCGGGAAAAATCTGCCCCCCGTATTAACGCAAGCGTGGGAACGGCACGGTAATCCCCGTGGCTTAATAACACGTCACGTCGGGAGGGGGGTCGCCTTTATAGAGCTGCTCCACCACCCTTCCCCCCACACATACAGGGAGCTAAGCTTCCATAAGCCTCTCGGGCGACGACTTGCACGGAGCGCATACGGAACACTTTATATTGCATTAGCGCACCAAACCTTTCACGCGAACGCCTCGCACAATTCGAGAGCGATTAAAGTCCATCCCGATCAGTGCAGCCCTTTCCTTGGGTTGCGCCAGTTGGGGATAGGTGCTCAGTTTTGTTGGTTAACATGAACTGCGCAAGAGTTTTTGATTTAAAATATTGCAAAAATCTAATGCTGAAAACATCACCGATTAACTTTTCATCATTGAAAGCATTGTGTTCTCTCTTGTCCTATACCTATCGACTTCATCATTGTAGAAGCTAAATCCAATTGTCATGTCGTCGTTATTCGTTACACTAAGTGAAAGGGACCCCAAAAAGCACACTGGGTTGTTCTATAAGTGTTGCGGTTCAATAACAGAAGGAACTGCTTCTATTTTTTTTATTGTTGGAAGGTTTAAAAGTAAATGAAATTTATGAATAAAATGTTAAAATTGCGTAAGACTCTTCGCCTTCAATTAGTACTGAAGTAAGATCGGTCAGTGAATTTAAACGAGATCGATCAAGTCTTGAGGATGACCCACATCAAGGACGTCAAAAGACAGCAACAACCCTGGAAATCGTAAGAAAAAACTACGATATCATGTTGAAAAATCGTGGAATGACTGAAAGAGATTTAGTCTTAGGCATCTCATTCCTCACAAATCCTAGGCATCTGATTGAGCAATGTGACCAACATTTTGACTGAAGTATCGTGTTTCAGATAGCTGTGTGCAAAATGGATACCACATTCCATGAATACCACCCAAAAATCGCCCAAGGAGATGTTCGCATCAGTTTTTTGGGATGCGGAGAGAATATTGTTTGTGGATAAATTTAAAACTGGTAAAACAGTAAATTCTGACTCTTGTTTTAACCTTTTCGACCAACCAACAGAAAATTTGTGAAAATGTCCCGGTTTGCCGGAAGAAAAAGTCTTTTTTCTGCAGGATAAGGCACACTGTCCCAAGAGCATTTCGAAAATGGCAAAAATCCATAAATTAAAGTTCGAAATGTTGGAGCATCCTGTATGAACCAAATTAGGCCTCTAGCCAGTTCCATCTGTTTCCAGGCTTAATAAAATTCAGGAAAAAACAGGTGGAAAGTGTTATCATACCACAAAACTTATAAAACGGCCCGGTTAGATACGCCAAACCTCGTCCTCTATCTAACACCAGCCGTAGCTAAATTATCGATCATCACCATCTGCGAATAATCCTCGCATTATCCGAAGGCCAACAATGATGCGATTGTAGTTAGGGCAATACTAATCCCACCGATTCCGGTTCCGATCCGATTCCAGCCGGAATCCAATTTTGTATCCGTATCCTACCGGAATCGTGTTCTGCTCGTCGGGAAAATGAGTCGCAAATTTACCGGACGGTTATGCCGGAAGCCTTACAAATAATAAATAGGCGGGCACGGAGCGGCTACCGATTGCGAACTAATGTACTCCATTGTGGAGTGGATATCTATCCGGCCAACGACTAAAACAAGCAATGTGTACCTTATGTGCCTGCCGTACAGGCAGATCCGGAAACAGCGAGCATAAAATCAAACTCCAAATAATATTGTAATCACTCACACATTTGCATCCGAGATTCACCGCGCAGGAAAACAGCATTAACCGCGGCCCGGTTTGATGGAGCGCACTACAGGCCAGATTATCGGGCTCCATCGTCACGCGGCAACCTCCGATGCAATCATCCGTCCCATCATAAATCCTTGCAGCAGTTTATATTCATTCGTACGGCAAAATGTACGATTTACAGCGCATCCACCGGCTGGGCGACCGGCTGGGTTGCGTCAAAGTGCAATTCCACCCGCCATCAAGCGACCCATCGGCACCAACCCCCCCCCGGGAGGTTCATCGCATTGCCATAAATCGTATCCTTCGTGGCCATAAACTATCCCACCGCGCTGTCGTCCGCGTGTCGGTCCGCTCAGTTCCGCTCTAATCTCGTGACTTATTCGTCATGTCAGCAGCGGGGACGCCGAAAGAAGACATTTCTCGTCGCCCGAAAACGCCAACCAATAACACAGATGTCGTCGTTTGTCGCCGTGCCGGGGGAACACTTCGGACGAAGAGATTTCTCCGAAACTCACAACGAGATAATGCAGAGCAGCAGCAGCGAAAAAGAATGGCGGTGCAAGAAGGATAGGTACGCAACCGAGCCCGGCAACACGAATCTCGGCTCAATCTCGGCCCAAACTTTGTGTCCCGCTATTTGTTTCCTTTCGACACTTGGTCGCCCCTTTCGGAACGGATGCATTCGAAATGAGACAAACTGCGGCGGGTCCAAATTGCAGCAAACAAGATGCCGGGAGCAAGGGTCCCAAGCTTGCGGATGACGCCAGGACGTCGTCGGCACCGGGTGCCGAGGGCTCGGGTTCAATTGAGTAGCAGAAGTTTTGCGCCGGTGCCGCTCCCGGTGCCGCCTTGCGGGGAAATAAAAAGTTTTAAATATTTTCCATTTACGTGATACTTGAGTGGGCAACTTTCCCGCGTGGGGTCCGTGAACGCTGCACTCCTGCACTGCATTCCAAATGAGGCCCAACGGCTGCCCTCTGGAGGGCGAAAGAGCGAGGTTGTGCTCGGGTGCACCGGTTGATGGATGAAGATATCGTCCTGTATGCGTGGTCCTGGGTTCGGTCCACCTTTCATCAGTCGGCAGATGAATGGGCCAAAGTTTGTCCCGGGCCCCCGCTCTCTTTCTCTCTTTCTCTCTGGTACGGGTCAAATTCCAGCGCTTGAACCACAACCGGCACCGACGACACGGACTCGTCGTCTGAAGTATCCTTCGCCCACTTCGGGGGTGGGCAGTGCCTCCTACAGGTCGAATGATGGATGATAAAAGTGCGACCTGACCCACACAGCCCCTCTCGCTCTCTCTCTCTCTCTCTCTCGGTCGCACGGTCGTGTGCGTCCTGCACGATCATGGCATGTCCTGGGGCCATCTGGAGCGTGCCTTCGTAGCATGGGATGCCTAAAATGCACGTCCATTGTACGATCCGATTCCTCGTGAAGCGCACTTACACCGTGACGGCGGCGGTGTAAGACACCGGACCGGGGCAGCGCTTGTGGTTTGTCCAAGAAAAGAAGGTCAGTCCCGGGTGGCTCGCCCGGGCACGTTCCCGGCCCTGGATGGGCTGCCGTCCAGAATCAATCACCCACACCGCGCACACGAAACCGTAAGCGGTCCGGGTGCCCAGCTTGGCCTCACCGCACACTCCGTCGACAGACCGTGAAACTGATTTTCCGGCGGACCGGGCGGAACTTTCGCTCCGGTGCAGCGCTTGGTTCAAATTTCGGTTCTACAACTACCGAGAAAACCACCCAAGTTTTTCCCCGCCCTGGGCTCCGGAGCCCGGGCTTTACTTTGGTTGGCTGTGGCCTTCGAAAATGAAGCACTCCAAGCACCGGGGTAGATATTATATTTCGATTTGAGAAAAACTTGGACTGCGGTTCGGAAGGTTGAAGACTCGCCGAGCGAGGAACACCCGCCCGCCACTTACGTCAGAAAACGGATGATAATTTCAACACCGGCAACCTAAAGCGGTGCTCCAAATGAATTCCCCGTTCCGAAACGATCTCGACAATCACGCATGGCAGTGGACGGCGCTGGGCGGGTCCGGACCGCACGGGACTCGACTATCGAATTTAATTCAATTCGTTCCCGAGGCATCCTGCCGAGGGCCCCGGGTCCCGGAATGCAAATTACCTTAGATTTACAAAACTTTCCAGTCCGAACCCGCAATGGAAAGTGCACTGTCGGAGGTCAGCGGCAAGCCGGACGCAACAACGCAACCCCGAACGCGTGCTGTGGCCATCGGACATGGGCGGAAGTTTTAATGAGGTTACCAATCGTCCGAGGCGATAGTGGCGTAATGGTTTAATGCTCGGCACTTACTCTCCCTCTCTCTCTCTCCCATTCTCTCTCTCTCTCTCTCTCTCGGTCGCAGCATCGCCGGCAGGCGGACGGGCTGTCAGGCCTAATGATGTCAGGCCGGTGGGCTCCGACATCGGACGGCGAAGCGGAAAAGAGCAAGAAACTTGCTCCCGACAGCATCCCCACCAGTTCGTGAAGGTTCTCGTTAAGGGTCGTTTAGGTGAGTTGCCAGTCCCGGTCAACCCGTCCCGAAACGACAGGAGCTTAAGTTGCGCCAAATAGTTTACAAACACTTGAAAACAATCGCTCCAAGCTGGCGTTCCGAAGGAGGAAACTATTAGCAAATACCGGCCACCGGGTTGGCGTTTTTTTCTCCTGGTACCTCTTCTCCTTCCGAAAGTTGGCCAAACACGATTCTCTGCGCGAAAAGTTCGTGGCTCCCCGGTTCGGTTCGGTGCGATTCGATTCGAGTAAAGTCGAAATGTAAATTCTTTTCAATGTTTTGCGACGGTAAAAAGTTTCGTTCCTCAATCACAGTGCAAACTCGGATTGATTTTTTCAGGAATTTAAGCAAAACATTATCATAAACCACCATTTATTTTGCCGGCGGTTAGCAGCACGATTACTGAGATCTTGTTTTTCTGCCGGTACTACAACTGTCCGAAGCAGTGTGCCCCCATCTCCATAACAACCACTGACGGCTAGTGGATGCAATTGTCAGATGGCAATTACCGTCCACCTAAAGCCGACAAAGCAAAAATGTAGTCTGTAAACAAACGCAATCCTCTGGTTACTCAATCCCCGAAAACGATTGCTGGAATTATTTTTCGGAGCCACAGGAGCACCACAAATGAATTGCTGGGCCCGTTGGGCCAAGGCCGAAATGCATTGGAGGCTGGTGTGCCACCGACATTGACCTGCTCTCTGGCCACAATCCTTGCGATTCCAAAATATTCCATCCCATCACCATAAATCATAGACGCTACCGCCATCAACCTCTCTGGCCGACTGGTAGCCACCAAACCACAGGCCGAACCCGGCCATCCAGGAGAGATAGCTTCCTGGGCTGCGTCCTGGCGCTGTCCACATGCACCTGGCATTCGACGGGGCCACCCGGTGGCACTTGGACCGGCGAAACAATAGTTCACCGCAATGGTCTGGCCTGGCTGGGGTGTTGTGAAAACCCAGCCCAACCAGCCCAACGGGAGAATGCAGTGCGGGTGCGGGTGACTGAACGGGTTGAAGACATTCGGAGCATAAGTAAGATAAATAATATACATTCGTCAAAATGTCATCACCGTCGTGCTCGCTGACTCCGCAACCGAGTGGCAGTTTGTGGCTTCGTCGCTCAAGAATTTCACTCCACCGTTCGTGCGCGTGGCGGAACCTCGATTGTGACGGTTTGTGGTGCAAGATCGCGCCTCCAATGCGGGACCGCAACCACAACGCGAACAATTGTGACCACCGATGTCTGCGTTTCGGCAAAGAATTTCCACCCGAAATGGCACTCCTTGGTGGCCGGCGGGAGACAACATAAACAACCGTGAAGCATAGCAACCGCGGTGAGAAAGTGGCACCGTCATCAACCCCAAAAATTCTCGTCATCGGGCCCTCGTCGCAGGTCACAGGCAGACAATCTGGGAATCTGGTTGAAAATCATGCCTCCTCAACTGTCAAGCAAACCGTCGCGGTTTGAACGCCTGGCCGCTTGGCGATCTACAGAAGCCTTGAGATAGGGGCGGTGAGCATACGCCGTGAGGCTACTCACTAAAATATGCATAAGTATAATGCAACTTGTGGAAATAATAAAATTATTACAGTCTGCTCTACAACATACTGTTTAACGGATATTAACACGTTGTTTAATGTTTATCAGAAACATTCGAAACGCCACCCTTGGCTGTATCTCCTTTCTTCTACAATCTCCTTTGGTAACCTAAACAGTAGTTCAAAATGCACGAAAGACATTTGTTTCCAAATTTTGTTTGTTTATTTTCGGTTACTGCCGAACGTTTTGAATTTTATTAAATTTACGTATTAACAATTAATCTATAAAAAAAACCCCTTTGACACCAACTGTTGCTCACATTACCACAATTTACTAGCCACCTATCTCACGTCCATTTCCATGCTTCTCCACTTCAAGCTAAGGTTTTGCCGCTGCTTCCAATACCCGGCCTTCTAGTGAAGTCAGCAGGACATGGATGAAACGCGATAGGGAACAATCGCCACCCAATAAATAACGAATGCTCTTTACACTCATTGTTCCACCAGCATGAGCGTGAAGTAATTATTTTCACACATCCGTTCTACTATTGAAAGAAGGACCCGTTCGGGTGCATCCTCCAAGCAAAGAGCTGCCGGAAGAAAATCTCCACCCCTCCGGGAGCGGAGCTCGATTCGGAGGATCCATTACCGAACCGGATGCGAGGACGGAACAAACTTTCCGATTCCGCGCACCACCGCCATTGATTTCGCATCGCCGGCATCCTTTCGCGTCGCATCCCACAATGTTATCGGCCCGACTGCACGTGTCTGCACCAAACATTTTTATCATATCGATCCCGGTGAACGGTGGACATCGCCCAGGAATGTTGGTCAACCGGGAAATGACCACTGACCACCCCTTGCGGAGTGACACTGGCCAATCGAGCGCGAAGCTCCGAAAACTGAACGACCGTAGCAACGGAGCCGCAACGGTGAGGAGGTGCGAAAATTGAAAAACTTTTGGCCAAGCAATTCCCATTCCCTTTGCCCTGCACGCTTGCGGTCAAGTTTTGCGAAAAGATGTTTATTCATTGAAGCTTATTTATAGACCTCAAGCGTGCTGTTTGAAGTTGTTGAAAGCCATTCCCGAGCGCGCGTGGGGGGCGTCCGTTTGCGCTCTTTTATTTTCCCATTCACTTTTGCACACCCAAACGGCGCGAAAAGCCACGTCTTCCGGTGTCGGTTGACATTTTTGTTTTGGCTCTGTATGAAGAGAAATGCATTTCCGGCTACATGACACGTTCACCACGGCAGAAACCGTGCAGGGATTGGAACCTATCGAGCGGACCACAGTGTGAACTTTTCCTACGTTTTCCAGCTTTCTGCTGCCATTCGGTGGCCGTTTCGATGTCCAAGCTGACATCACATTTCGGAAAATTCGGAAAAACAGCTCTCGCATCGACGTGATTCGAGGTGATTGGAATGGAAACTTTTTCCATCCTGGCCGCGGCTGACAGGACGTACGGTTTGGTTTGCCTACGCAAAGGCACGACGGCCAAGAGCCAATCGTCAAGCTCAAAACTCGGACACCGGGTAGCTGCCATGGAAACCCGGTTGGCTATGGTCACCAACCGGAACGCGAACGAACGACAGGTTTGAGCTCATTTTGAGCCGCCGGGTTGATTTAGTGTGGGACCGGTAGAGGGTAACACTTTCGTCTTCCGGAACTGGATCGGCCCAGCACCGGTTGTAATATTTGATGATAACGGTGGAGCCGGTGAAGCCGTGAGCAGAGCGCCGCTCGGTACCCTCATTAATCACGGAGACATAAAGCTGTCCACGCTAAAAGCATCGGATCGGATAATTTTTATGCCCACGTCCGGCTGCCGTCGGGTTGGGTCAAGCCGGGGAGGACACACCGCACGGACCCGGAGTACGTTGCTATAAATCTTCACGCATGGTAATGTTTCAATTCGCGCCCATCCCGGGCGATAACGAGCCGAGGCCGCGCGTGGCCGTCGGAAGATGGTCGCATTTTCTCCTCCCGTTGCTTTCCGCCTCAAACTTTTGGACGACCGGACACAAAGTTATGACAAATTTGAGACGGTTTTTCACGGGCTCTTCGGAAAGTTTTGTCCCCCGGCCAAACAACCCGGTGCACTTGTTAGCCTTTTCGCAGCTCGGGGCTACGGTGACCTTCTTAAGTAGGGTATCGCCCCAGAGGTTCGTAAGCGACATTTTGTTGTTGGAAAAAGACAGACGGCCGAGGCATGATAGCCACTGGCCTAATGATGGGCAATTTCTCTAAGCTTTGTAGCGGTAATTTAGGTCGATAGTTTGTGTACAGCAAAATATACAAATCGCAACAAATGGATGCGTCTAGATGACATTTTAAGTGCCACAAGACAGGACACGTGTACGTGCAGAGTGATAGTGCCAGCGAAGTAACCCGCTTCGACAATCAGTGCTAATGGTTTAATGTATATACACATTTCCGGTGCTACGGGAAGACTGTGCCCCAAAAACTGTGCATCCAACCCGGACGGAGACGGAGAGCGTACCATGGCGGAAAAACGACCGTAACGACGCAACACCAGTCCTCCGAGCTACCGACAAGCTTTTGCCGGCCCGAGCGTTGCAAGCAATCGTAGCTTTTTGACACCCGCCATTTTCCGTTAGCCAAGAAACACTCGAAACACGGTGCAGAACATCAGCCCCGGGGCGTTCCAGGCGGCCCCGACGCATTTAATGTCACCGAAACTCAAACACGCCCAGTCCGGCCGGCCAGTCACTCGAAAGCTGCCGGCTGATAACTTTTTAATTAGACGGCGTGCTTAGCGCTGCTGCTGGCTGGTTGCTGGGCCCCGGACAACTGGCGAACACGCTTGTGTATTCAAATTGTCAGCAAAACTTTCCGACAGGCCCCACCAGCGGCTCCGGGAGCGGCCGGAGTCATTAACGTCATCATTATCATCTTCGACAGTGTGCCCTGGATGCCGGCTTGCCTTACTTACCGCCAGCCAGCCAGCGGTACGGTGCGGTGGCAACAAGATAATTTCCAAGACGACAATTTCCTCGATTCGCAATCGGTTCGGCCGAAAGTTTCGGCGCAGCAAGAAATTTAATTTCATTGAAACAACTGCTTCGGTGCCAACTGTCTTCGGGCGCAAACTAGTTGTTTTGGGTACAACTGAACCGGAGGCGACAAGCGAAACACAAACAAACTCCGACTCCGAGGAACATTAAAAGCTGGCTCGGAATGTTCATTCATTGGCACAAGTTTCCGAAAGTATTGCACATCCTAATCTGCCTGAACGGCGTTTCGAGAGTCAATCGGCCGGAGCGGCAGCCATTGCGCATCGCTTCAACATGTTGTGGAATTTTAAACAAATGTCGTACTTAAACTTTAGTCAAACGACTCGTAGTTATACAATTGTGCTTTCCCCCGTTTTTCGGTTGCTTCTTATTGGGATAAAATTTCATTTAACCTACGTCGTATTACTGTTGAATTTTGGGTGAATAATGCGGCAGCAAACCCGATAATTAAAAACTCTATCATCCACCAGGCGCCTCCATCGTTATGAAAGGATACGAAGAGCCAACCTTCGGAGCCGCGACCACTCTAAAGGAACCTTCAAGCGAAGCCGCACTCACTGGCCACTTGCGCCACGTGGAACCCATCCGAAAGAGCCGAACAGAAAACGTAGTCACATGAAGGATATGAAAATTAATTAAAATATGCTCCCGTTTCACTTGAAACATCGGACACGGAGGAAAACCCACGGTGTCCATTGTGGCAGCTGTAGTCACACACCGCAGACCGGTACAGCGCGATGCAAACGATTGGCAAAAACAACACACCCTCGAATCGGAACCAGAATCCGTGCGCTCAACTCGAGCCGGGTGCTTGAATCACGGCATCATTATCCTGCTTAATCGAGCTGGATACGTGGCCCGTGTGGCGTTCGGGATTGGTCCCACGGAATTGTTGCAATGCCAACCAATCATTCAGCTCCAGGTGCTTGCGATCGGATGGGTGTCCAAGTTCCGGTTGCATCCGATTCACAGACACACGTGGCGCCGAACCACGGTCGATTCACTTCTCTTTTCTTCAAAGCTTTTCACTTCTCTTTTCTCCGAAAGAACATTCAAAAGATGGTGCGTTTTGCGAACCGACCTACACAAATAAACGAGGTCACCGGTACCGGCAGCCCTGTCTTTGTGAGTGATTGGGTTGATTTTCCTTCCCGTGAGCGACCCATTCCAGGGACCTGTGACGAGCATAAAAAGCGTCCGTCTTGGTGCATCCGTTTTCTTTCACTCTGGTTAAAGTGACGAGTTTGCGCCTGAATGGCCTACGGATTCGCGTCAGCGTGTGGTCCTGCCACCCAGCCCAGCCCGAACCGAACCCAAGAAAGCGAAGATGAAAGTAATAAAACGGATCATTTGAAACTTAATCTAGCATGCGAAGATATGTGTGTCTCCATCGGGTGCTCCCCGAGAAGCCACCACAACAACCGGACGGCCAGGACGTCTCCGAAACCCCCGAGGGAGACCAGGCCCCGTGCAATGGACGACAGAGAGAGAGAAGCAGCCTTAGACAGGGATAGAGAAGCCCCGGACCCCCCGAACGGGCGACGGGCCATTTTGAAAAGTGTCATCAGCCAGCAGGAGCAACTTCCAGGAGCGGACATTAGCGTTCGGGCACCTGGTGGGGCGCGTAGCGCATAGCCGCCGATCAGCTCTGCGGTCAGGCCGGTGTTATGATGAACTCAGACCGAAACGGTGAAACGTGAAAGTGTCGAACATTTCGAGGATCCGTGCCGCGCAGCACTCGGCTCGGAAAAAATAAACCGGAGCAACCTTCTAGTCGACGCGAAATCCTTGGCGAAGAACGGCGGGAATTTCCCGTTTTCCGTTTTGGACCCACCCACCAGCTCACCTTCTGTAGGAGCCCGGTGGCGTTGAAGTGGCCATAGCGCGCCGACGGACCAGCGAACATCAGCACATAATCTCGTGGCCGAAAAAAAAAATCCCACCAACGCCCGGGCCGAAAAGATCTACATCGAAAGATAATGGACAGTTCAAAAGAGTTAAACGTGCTCGTTTTATTTTATTGGGAAAACTTTTGCCAATGATTATATATTTTCAACGTGCAAGCACTCTGCAGGGCTCCGGCCAGCTCCGCCGTACCCCCTTTCTTTAAGGGGTACTTTTTTATGGTCTTTCTCGCTGCGACTGCCACCGCCAGGTTTCGAGGATTTTATCGCCCGACGCCTGGGTTTGATCCTCGCGTTATCCTGGCCGCCAACACGCGGACAACGATGAGTCCCGGGCGATGAAAATCGGTGACGCAGCGGCGCACCAGAAACTCCGAACGGAGGGCTGGCCACGGCCGGGTCCGTGTCAGCGACGGTGCTCGTAATTGATGAAAAGTTGGAACGTTGTTCAGCTCGAGTGCCACTCGGTTTCGCCGCTTTATAATTGTTATGACTTTTATTGGTTGACGATCTGGTTTCCAACCCAAAAAAAAACCTGGTCCACGGCCGAGGCATTCACGACAAATGGCCAACTCAATCCCAGGAAGTGCCACGTGGAACGGTTTAGTATAAAAAAACTACACTAACTAAGGTCCGAAAGCTTACGTGTGAGGTATTGGCGAGTGTTCGCTAGTGATTGAAAAAGTCATGGGTCCGATAATTGAAAAGCAATAATTGTTTAATAAAGCAAAACTTAAACGAAGCAAATGGTAATTTTGTGCAAAAGGTGATATTGGATGTCTCACATAATAAAAGAGACAATACCGTGCAACAACGTAAAACGCTGATTGTTTGTCCGATTAACGATACCTTAAAAGAATGTGGCTGACATATTGGTAAAAATGAAAGATTGTTTTTTTATGTTTATGACAGAGCCGTATTAAGCACCAACTTGGAGTTCCGCACTCACCTTAAGTAAAATCCTTCTCTGGATTGCCTCTAGCGGATAAGTCAATGTGGGTTCCATTGTTAAAGGCTAAAATCATCAACTAAGCACTAGCCGAATGATATTGGTGTACTCAACGTCTAGAAGCATTATCGACCAGAGTACACAAATATGTTATTTTTATTCCCAACGATGTACACTACGAAAATAAAAATGCACCATCCGTTGCTAGTTGTGGCAAACGTTGTTTAAAACGTCGTCGATCGGCATCTCGCAGAACTATTTTGTTCACCCGGAATGTTTTGCCAAATATTCCGAACACATTCCTTCACTTCGTACGAGGCAGTCTGGAATCTCCCATGTTGGACATTCTTTAAATTGAAACCTAACCTCAAATTATGGCTCGCCGTACACATTCACCCTACGAGCTGGGCTTAGCGGTGACACAATTAAAGCCAATCCTGCCAAACTGCTGCACACATAAAAAAGAGAATGAACTTTCCAAATTTTGGCCGGTGATGCCACGCGATTGCTCGTAAACTGTATCTTTAAAATCTAAACCCCTCATCGGCTGTGGTGTCTCTTTCGTTGCGCTGCCGCCGGCAATGGTCACTCACGCAGCGTCACTGAAATGGCAGCAATTTCAAACTGACGTCCATGCCGCGGTTAATTACGATCCTCAAGAAGCGCCCAAAAACTCGCATCCTGCACCGCGTAAGCCAGATCCCCGCCAACGGGTACTTAACACTGGGCCCCTTCACCGGAGTCTCTTAGAACCCCCCGGCCGAGTCAGGCGGAAAGTCACCCGGGGAAAAGCAAAGGCACATGAAAAAAGAGAGCAAAATTAAGAGTAAATTCGGAACCCCACACCAACCGCTCGACCGCGACCGTTATTTTATCTCCTAAATTATTCATACACGGCCTGCAAACCGCAAACGGTACCGGAGAGTGCCGGAGCGGCTGATAATAAGCCTGCAAATATTATTTATTGTACCGGCCGGCCAGCCTGCTGGCTGCCGGCTAGAGGTGGCCATGTCGGGTCTGACCGACACTGGCACTGGGCGTGTAGTGTGGTGCTCATTTTTTATGTTGTCGGCTTCGAAGGTAGTTTGTGTTAGGATTATAAGCAGTGGTCGAGGCGAAAGGCATTAAACATAATGCTCACTGCTCACTGGCTGCCACCCGGCGCCCGTCGGACTCCAAAATAATCCGCACCAGCTTCAGTGTTTCGGCAACCTTTCCGGCAACCAACCCGGAGGTGAGAATGGCCGCCCTTTTCCGAGCAGCCTTCGTGAGCGCACGAAGCGAACGATAACGCGAATTTCATGCTATCGGCACCGGAGGGATTTTGGCATTAGGTGTGTCTTCGGGGAACTCATCCGAAAACTCGGCGCAACCCCAAGGCCTATGCGGCCTAAGCAATTGTGTGAGAAATTTTTAAAAACACCGAAACTATGTTAACTCATCCAACTCCCACGGCCCAGCGCGTAGGCTCGTTGCAGAATGCGCAGCGTTACGGCTAATTTATGCGATAATAATTCATGCAGATTAAGCATAATGGCGGAGGTTTTTTTTTGCCCACTGCAACCGCGGCTCGTGGGTTTTCTGTGCTGCACTAGTTTCGCTGCTTCGAATGTTGCAGATTAACTTTGCATTTCGATTCGAGCATATTTACGCCCTTGGCCCGGTTTTCTGGGCTGTTTGTTATCGCGTGTTGTGCCGCAGATGCAGATGGGATGGGTCCACTTTTCGGTAGCATCATAAACCGAATTAAGAGCCTAATAAGATGTGTCAAAGGTTCGCGCAATGGGCGCTCGAGCAGAGACTTAAATAAGATTTAAAAAATCATAAAACAACTTTGCTTCGACCGCAAAGCAAAACAGGGAAGAAACCATGAACGCGCGCCATCAACAGCAGCAGCAGCAGCACAGATAATGGGCCGGCTTAGCGCTTTAGCATTAAGTAATATAGCAGCACCCGTAGCCGCGACCCATACCGACTAATTTGGTGCGCGAAAAACTCCACACCGTTCGCTGCCGCAGGAGCAGTCATTTCATTACCCCAAGGGCATTCTCGAAAATCTGTGCCAAAACCGGTGGCCCTTTAAAAGCTAGATACCGGAACCGGTGTTGGGTGCGCTGCTCACCCGACCGGCTCATCGAACCGGCCCACCCACCCGGGCCGGGTTTTAAGTTTAATGATCCCAAGCAAAGGCTCACGCGAACGCCAGGCTCCGCCGGTTGCCGTCGATCCGGGCTCGCCCCTAGTGTCCACGGGATGCGCCGGGACGCTTCAATTACAGTAAACTTGTGCGCGGGCGCGCGCTCGGCACGGAACGCAAGCTCAAATGAGCCCCAGTATTCATGGTTAAATGTTAAATGAACCGAAATGCGAAACGATCCGGCGTCGCCATAATCGTGGCCGCGTGAAGCCCTACGAAGCCCTGTGAATCCTGCCCTTTTGTGCGTTCGTTGCTTTGCTTCCTTTTGGTCCCGGGGCCCGGGATGAACCCCGAACTCTAATGGGCCGCTGTAATGAGCTTTGCACGAATGCTTAACTTTGGCGAGGCCAAGGTCCCGGGGCCAAGCTCACTTGGCCAGCCTACCGGAGCGTGTGGTTACTTCAATTTATTTCGCAAAAGTTTCAGAAGACCGATTTTCTGTTTGGGTTTCGTTTTTGTGTGCTAGCAACTCCCACCGTGAATAAAGGGTCCCCACGACGAGGGTGTAGTGTACTGAGTCCTGCCCTTCCTGCAATCCGAGTAGTAGTCATTTTTAATTTCCTTCCAACGCGCCCGGAAACGCCAGGACGGCCGACCCCCCCCCCCAGGGGAAGAAGAATGCAGTCTTGTCTTGTGCGCCTTCTTGCACCGGAAATTGCTCAACCCGAGCCCCGGAAATCGAGAAATCGTCGCCAAGTCCGGTGGCCGGCTATCGGTCAGCGTCACCATTATCATCAGGGTGGACCGTGGGGGGGTGTCCCTTCTTGGTCATCGATGAATCATTTATCTACGAAATGGAAACATTATAATTTCCCGGATCGTTTCCCGTCGACAATGCACGCCGTGCTTTGGCACACATTGGCCACGTCCGAGCTTCCTGGCCGTCCGATAATCCCGTCGTCGTCGTCCGTTCGGTTTCTTATCCAACCGCAAAAGGCAATAAATCAGAAACGGAGAAATTAATTCGTGATTCGTCCGGCCCGTGAGACTGGCCGGTGCCGGACGGTGGGTTTGATTGCTTCACCCCGACAGAGGCTCGGTCAGAGAATCCACGCTACCACTGGCGTTGGTGGTGGTGGGAGTGCAACACCAATTTGTCCCTCATTATGCCGGCACACTTACGACCCCGAATCCCTTGGCGCGATTGTGAGTTTTGTATTATTCAGCTGCAAATTCCAATCGATATAATTTATGATTCAGTCCCCCACCGGACGTGAGAACTCGCAAGGAGCGCGTCTTGCCCACCAGCAACTGCTTTAGCGATGCGGTGCAATGCAATGCCGGGTCAGAGATGGCTTTAAACGCTTTAAATAGTTTGTGTTGAACTCGTTTAATGGCTATCGGTGGCTGAAAAGGGGCCAAATTTCCCAAACGGACTTCCCAAATTAAAGACGGGTACCAATGGTGACCAAATAATTAATTGTTAAACTATCGGCTTAGAGATGATTAGCAGCGACGTTACAAGATGATTAAAGGATTAACCGCTATCGTATGGATTTATTGGAGAACACTATTCCGGTGACGGCAGGACGACTAAATGTGTTCGCTACACTGGGGCACTCCTTATCGCCTTATTGGGGCATTCCGAAAGAAGTTCTGGTTGGCAGAAAAAAATGGCGTCAATTTGTAATTGTTCTGATGCTTATGCTGAGGCCAATATGCTAACATTCAACGCTTAACTCTCTCGAATGTTAAATCTTAATAAAAGTAAAACGCCTAAAGGTATGCAACGCCAATTCCAATCAATTAAATTTCAACCCGCATGTTCAGCGAATACTTTTCCTGCGAATCGGAACTGAAAGTGGTGACATTATTGAAGATCAGAACGCAATTCAATCAGAGCGTTACGTCACAACACCTTATTATTATATTTTTACATCGCGAAAATCGATCAGCAGTCGAACAATAATCAACACTTAAGAAAGGTTAAAAAAAGTACGGGAAACGGTATAACGGTTACGGTTCAATTGACACTCAATTGAAACGCACCTGGAACACTTACTGTGAACCGTATTACGTGTCACAAACGTGCTGTTTTCGTGATCCGTCCTAACGAGAACCGTTGTCCATTGAAAGCGCTCAAGTACGTTCCGGTAGCATTAAAACGTGGCGCAACGGGAAAAAAAAATCCAGCCAACATGTGACTGCATTTAAACCGTCCCGCTCGATGCACCGTCAAAAGCTCCTTTTAACACCCTTCGTACCACGGTGTCGCATCAGCATCGCCACATAATCCGGCATCGGTGCGGCGTGCATCACCATCATCATCATCATCGCACCGCCACGCCACGCCATTAATGCAATTATCGTCTGGAGCACATTTATGACAATTGAATTTCGTCACTTCAAACGGCGCCGATCGATTATTGTTTGCCCGCGGCCGGCCCGGGGATGCCATAGCCTGGCTCACATTTCGCCCACTCCAAAGACCCGTGGTGCTGGTGCCATGAAGCGCAAATAAACAGGGAAAAGCTGAACCCAAATAACGCCCTCCCGACCGCTGTCAGCAGTCGGTGTGGCCATCGATCAAGTTACGGGAAATTTAACTAATTTTCGCTGACACAAAGCACATCCCCCGGTCGTCGTCCGAGCCGAGCCGAGAACTTGCCCCGAACCCCTTGCTGTTACAGGTTACAGCGCATACATGAGCACTTAATCTTTTTTACCGTCAGACAATCCGTTTTTTTGTCCCTGTCTGCTCCTCACGTGTGTGTATATGTGTTTTTTGCGCAGCATTCGGCACCAAAGTGTGGCAAAAGCGCGACCTGATGGTGATGTTTCACTCGAGCTGTCCGGACTCTGGTTTCTGGTTCCTCATCCTTCGTCTGTTTTTTTTTTTTTGGTTTGCTACATCTGTTCTCATCTCTTCCTTCATCCACGGCAGGGCCGACAGTGGTGCCAGCGTCCTGCTGACAGTTCCACCCCGTGCGACGATGCCACTGCCACTGGTTTGATGAATTGCCACAGTAATGTAATTTTGGCAAACAACGATCAACAAACCTGCAGAAGCGCCGAACGATCAAAGCGCAGACAATCATCCGCCGGCGAAGCCGGGGCGTAAATCAAAATTATTCACTTCTGGCCACGGGAATCTCCCTCGGCCAACGGTGGAGTGAATTATGCCACACAACATGGTGAGCGCATTTCTGCGCCAGCAAACAATAAACCTATTTCGCACCATTAACCTGCAACTTCTATTGCGTGCGATTCCAGTGTGAGTTTTTGCGGGTACGTATGGCCGGACGTCCCGTGTTTTGCTAACTGTTTCCGCTCGCCGAAACATGCTGATGTATCATGTTGGCCCATTTACTGGCCATAAATTAAATTCCGCCACTAAGAGCTGTCCACGTTGTTGAAACGTTTTGTTTTTTTTTTTTGCAATGGATTAATGCTTCCCATTTTGTACGACTATCAATAAACTGTCCGTCCACAATTTTTTTCTCTCACTTCGTTCGATGCCAACGGATCGGTTCGGGACTTTATGCCAAGCTTTCAGCAATTAAGTATAACACGTACCAAAATTTGGTTGCGTCGTTTTCGAAAAGATGGTTCCCCCACAACACAAAACCCTTCGGTTGATTGCATTGCAGGGCTACGTAACTCCACCGTTCGGAAGAAGGAAAAGAAACACATGAAAATGCGCAAAGACTTCAATTAATTTAAATTGCAATAGTAAGGTTTTCATCCGCCTCGTGCGCGTTTGTCCGATTCGGCCAACGTGCAGCATTACAAAGCGATGACCACCGCCTTTAAGATGCTGCCTCTCGGCACCCCAAAACGTGCCACCCGATCCTGAGGAATGGGCCCTTTCTGGTTTCAAACCAAAAAAAAACGAACCGACACCCCAGGCGGGCCAGCCCGGCGGTGGTCAAACAACAATAACAATGAAAGCTAATATCACAGAAAAATAGAGCATTTTGCATTTTATTACATTCTGTCCAGTGCACAGGCGGCACCGTCTGCCACCCGGACAGCCAGGCCGTGCCACAAACGGAACCCTTTTTGGGGGGTGAAATGGCTTGCAATTGCCCGCACTCTGGCCCTTTTCGTTGCTACGGCGGTCGTTGCAATTTTTCTTTCGCCTTTCTTTTGCAGGTCCAGGTCCGTTCCGTTGCAGCCACCGTTTGAATGATGCAATAAACGTGGAAAACAATGGGTAATGCAATGAACAGCGGACACAAAAACGGTCCAGGGTTTTCTGTTGTTTCAACAGTAAGGGGTCCTGACGGACCGGGATGCTTCGTCGCGAGTGGAAAACATTTCATAAATCAAATTTGATTCCTTTCCATCGGTTTGGCTAGCTGATGAGCTTATGCGCGGGTTGAGTATACGTCTGTTCCGGTGAGTGCCCTTAATCAGCTTAAACCAAGAACAACCTCTTTCTGTCGGTTGCTGATTAACGCATTATTATTTTTAGCATAATTCAGTAAGCATTAAGCATTATTTTTTTATGCAAAAAAACACAATCGCGAAAAGAATGTTACTTATTAAACATTGTCCACAACAAATGGCTCTTCGCCCACATTTTATCCTTTCACGGTTGCTCAACACAATGTCCTGCCTCGATGGATGGCATATTCCAATGGAGGCGTCGGGTGTCGATGGAGACGCCTAGTGGCTCATCAAGTGATGGAAAAAATACTCTCGTGCTCCGCGGTAACATATAATCCGTTGGCTGCTCAACTTTGCGCCGAGAAAGGAAACGATGTCCTGTTGGTCGACCGTTACAGGACGAACCACATGAAAGATGAAAAGCACATTCTACGTTTCTACAATACACCATAATTCTTTTATGTCGAAAAAGGCTTAAAAAACGCCCGAATACTATCTGTCCATACCGCGAGAGTAATAAAACTGTCACCCGGGCGGCTACAAAAACGAGAAGGAATTTGAAGATTGCTTTCTTACTGGTCGCATACGGGAGAAGAAATCTGCTTAAACCCGAACCTACTCTCATCGGACGGAGCCTCTGTTGGGAAAATAGATTTTCATTGTTAATCTAGTTCTACCCCTCACGGCACAGCATCAGCTTTCAAATCGGTGGGATTTGATCGATCCCGATCGACCCGACACAACACAAGATTCGAATACTGTTGCGCAATTCCACTCCAGGTTGAAGCAATTGTTTTCAATCGAACGTTCCAATCGTGACTCCGTTCCCGACTGGGGCAGCAGTTCGTTCGTTCCACTCCGTGCTGAACCGAGCCCGAACGTCCGACAGAAAACAACGTCCATCGACAGTAAATGAAAACACGGACAGCGCTTGAGGTTGGAAATGAAAATCAATCTCTGAAGTGGCGAATCTTCCAATTACCGAGGCTCCTCGAAGTACGACGTAGCAACAAGCAACAAAAAAAACACGAAAAGCTTCGAGACCGGTTGGTAGTACTCGTTCGGACATTCGGAGCTCAGGGAGTTTTTTTGCCCCTTCGATTCGCCCGAGTTTGTTCGTATTTCGAGGCCAACGCATCGTTTCACGCCGCATCCGTCAAGGGGCACTTTTACCGGGTCGATCCAAGCGATTCCTGGGACCGTCGAAAGGAGTAACCCCTAAAGGAGTAGAGTATCGACGGTTTTCGAATAATGTATCCAATGGGCGGAGAGGCTATATATGATCAAATTATGTTTGATTGCTGATATTGTGAGTGACAGCATTTTGTCGTACAATTCCATATTAATTACGTTGATTATACTTTCGGCAGCCACGCCAGCGTAGCAGTGCGGAGGCCTATTAAAGCAGGAGCACTGGAGCACTTTCATAAATTGACCCCTTTACGTTGCCCCGCCGGCCGTCCCTGGTCCCCGGCGCCTGTGGTATAATCTCCTAAACCACTTACAGCGATGTGGGACCCTCGGTTCGAGCCGTTTCGGTTGCCGGGCTCGGTCCGGAAAAGTGCTGTGGTCCGTAGTCGGCAGACACCGCTCTGCATGCAGATGTGACGATGGTCTCCAGGATGACCCTCGAAAGCGTGCTCTGCACCTGCATCCGTGGTGAAGCCGCCATCCGCGATACACCAGCGCAGCACGAGCACGCTCCGGCGCCAAGATGCACCGTGGCCACTGAGCGCTCGGGTCGGTAAACCAAGCTGCCAAGCGGTTACACAACCCACCAGCACCCCACACTGGATATGGACGGATCTGGGCCGGTGCCCAAAAGTGCAATCACTGCACTACTGCATCGTCGTCGGCGCCGTCGTCGTCTCCGTCGTTGTTGTCGTCAACATCTTCCCAAACTCCCACGGGCTTATGACCGCACCCGCTCGAAATTCTCCTCGACCATTCCATTTCATTGAACCGGAAAAACAACACACGAATGACCCGTGGCAGCCGGTGGTGGTGGATGCGATGCCCAACCCACGAAGGCCCGGTCCGCAGGGAGTGGTCAGCCAGTGTGCCGGTTACCGGTATATTTAAATTCTGCACGATGCTCAGCGAACACCTGGCACCACGCTCCGTCGTCGACGTATTTTGCTGGGTCCTTCGCTTCGATTCCGCCTGGCCGGACGACGAGCTGACGGTGAAGCTTTGCATTCGAAAGGAACTTCTGGTCGGGGCGATGGCACTCGATGACAGCGCGCAGTCCTAGCCCAGCCAATCGCCCAGTCGCCCTCTTCGTCCGGGCGGTCCACGCGTGCCCGTGGAAAGAATCGGCCAATTTTACACTCCATCGATGAGCCTCCCGGTGGCTGGTGGCCCCGTCGGCCAATCTGTCAGTAATTGAATCGTTCGCATTTGTCATATCCTGGCCGCAAAAAACAACTTAACCCAGAAACCCTGAGTAGCACCGTGCTCCAGCTGTACCGGCTGGATCATGCATGCAGCCGAGCGACTGAAGGGCAAGATTAGCATAAGCCAAAAATGCACGACCAAGCACGCCCAAGAAGTGAGGAGCGAGTGTGCGCAAAAAGTGCGCAGAAACCGCGCACCGGAAATGGCGGTGGTGAGTACACCTTTGCATAACACCAGCCACATTAACTCGATTATGAAAATGTGTCGCCCATAAAATATGCAGGATGTAATTTTCTAAAGCGCACTTTCGGGTCTTCCGGCTCTGCACGTATGGGTGTGCCGCAGGTCGGATGGTCCCGGTGAGCAAGGTGAGTGCAGACACTGAGTGCCACGAGGAAGGTTAAAAATGGAGTACAGAAAGGTGAAACCACAACCGGGTGCGTACCGCTCGAGGGGGCTAATAAATCCGTGCCTGTTACGGGGGTTCGCCCACTTTAAAGCGCTCCAGTTGCCTCCTGAAACAAGTGGAGGTGATTTTATTTATTTTTTTATTTTTTGTTGGAGTCACACTGTAGTCAGAAACACAGTTTGAATTAGCTGGCTGTTAATCAGTAGCTTAATAGTATTTAGCTCACCTACTCAAGCACTCCAGAGCTCGTTGCTGGTGAACGATTCAATTCAATGGTGGTGAAACCATTACAAGCCGAACGACCGCGTAGCATTCTGACCTCATGTTAACACATGGGCTTAAAAGTTCTGGGCTTAACCCATACATAGCGCTCTACGATATTCTACTCGTAAGTTTGCGAGTTGCCATTCTAAGAATGACACTGGTTTTGTTATTTTCTGAACCATCGGGCAACAAACAAAATTTCATGTTTTAATTTTGCTCTGCTTCTTGGGAGGGAAAAAATGCCGTTCAAGCGAACCAATAGCTTGAAAAGTGTTATAAGGACTTCGCTCTAAATTTTTTTGTCAAATGTATGGCACATGGATCCAACAATTCACTTCGGGATCAAAATGATCGGGGTATGCAACTGCTGAATCGGCTGCATAGGTTATGACCTCGATATTTTGAAATGTCCATGGTGTAGTATTCATCGACCATCTTGAAAATGGAAATACCATCAACTGTGAATATTATAAGGCGTTATTGGAGCGTTTGAAGGCCGAAAATGCAAGAAACGGCCGCATATGGCAAAGAAAAAAATTATCAAAACAACGCAGCAATTCAATCAACACAATGGCAAAACTACATGAATTTGAACATGGAATTGCTCCCACAGCCACCGTATTCGCCAGATTTGACTCCCAGCGACTACTAGCTATTCGCTGACCTTAAAGAATGCTTCTCGGTAGGAAATTTTCCCCGAAGGAAGAGGTTATGGGTGAAACTGAGGCCTATTTTAAGGCAAAACATAAATAATGCTGTTTGCCGTGGCCAATTATAACGCGTTTTCCCCTTAGGCCCGGGACTTTTCAGCTCATGTGTTACATGTTGACTAAGCTTTTTGACTCATCGTCATGATGGCTAATGTTTGGAGTTTGTGTCAACTCATAAAAATCGTTACGCCACCAAACGTCTACCATCCAGGATAAGCTACGAGCTCAACGACTGTGTACCGGGGTGATGCAGTACCGAGAATTCAAACCAAATCAATCTAATGGCCCTGTGGTACATAGACAGTACCCAACGCCACAACTAAAGTTGTAGCAGCCATTACAAAATTAACTGAACTTGTGTGACAAACACTGGAGCTCCAGTTTGAGCTTAGTCGCCATCGACATTGACGTGTCTGTGACTTCGAGTACAAGTGTCCACAAGCACCGTACCTATCGGCGCTGGGTCTGAAACCCTCCGAAAGATCGTCACAGTTGTAGGTAAATCCCAATTGTCCCCCAACAATGGACGCACCTGTCCTGTCCACAGAGATAATTAGTTCGGGCGAGTTCCGCTACAATCAGCATCTTGTCTACAGTCAACCCGATAAGTGACACTTCCGCCACCGGAAGCAGTGAATGACGTTATCTCCCCGAAGCGCGTATCCATAGCGCGGCCCGGCGTAAAGATTGGTCATCTTTTTAGACACCTGCACCCTCGTACAAGGCTGCGCCAGTCTAACGACGACGACCGGAAGTCATCGGCAGCTACGTGCCGCACGTACGCACGAACAAGTTAGACACCCGGCCGAGGGGGGGGCAATGTTGCATTCACTGTTCATGTCGAATATATGTATTTCCGATCACTTCGTTTTGGTCGCGACACGTGCACCGTCCGCGTTGTCACCGTCCGCCTGGAGCGTCCTGGGGCGCGCGCCTCGCTTTAGTACGGAATCGGTGGAGGAACGTCGGGAATGTTGGGTACGTCGGGATTGATCGGGAAATCGCCCTGGCGCCGGTTGTTGACGAAAACTTCGATGTTGACCAGCGTTTCCGACGGTGCTACCGGATTCACGACCTCGACCTCGTCATCGTCCAGCGGAACGGCACGTTTCAGGTCCTGCTTGGTGTACGGCTGCGGTGGTGGCTGCTCTGGCTCTGGTTCCGGGTTCGGCGGTGGATTCGGGTCGGGGTTCGGTCCCGGTTGGCCCGGTTGCCCCGGTGGGATCTCATCGTTCGGGCTGTCGACGTTGACGCGAATGTTAACTATCGGATTGGCGATGGCCACTGCCGCCAGCATGGCGAGCACGATCAGGGCGCGCATCTTGATTCTCTTGTATCGGCTTAGCGTTTGTAACTGTGCCCTTCACCGACTCACGGGTTGTCTTTTATACGCCGTCCCCAAAATCCCCGAAATCACTGCCCTACCCCGCTGGGGCCGTCCCGTTCACTGCAAAGCGGGTGCCGCCGAGTGATCAATCGTCCAAGCAATGGTCCAAGCATTATCACCAAATCTTGCAACAACCAAAAAAAAACCCGCAGTTTATCGGAGACAGTCCGAAAAGGTGTACTATCAAACAGCTTATCAAGCCGACCGCTCGGCCGCCAATCCGATTAGTGGCATTGGATGCGCCCGGCAATAACGTCCGGCGGCCCGACTATCGGCCGACTGCATGTCCGTCCGGCGGTGGTCAATCTCTGTGATCAGTTTTATTTTTTGGTTTATTGGCAGCGGGTTTTTCGCGGTCGATCTGAGGGACCACGATGCGTTCCGGGGAGATACGGGCTAATTTTAGCCAAGCCGGACAAAGCGTAAAGTGGGCTATAATCTCCCGCCACAGCCCGAGCCCCCGGGGCAGAGGCAGTGGATCCGTCACGCTGCAATTCCATTTTATTGTCGGCGCTGTTACGTGTTTCGCACTGTGGCCTGACTTTTTCTGCGCCTCATCTGGGAGATAATCGAGCGCCCGTAGAAAGCGCACGCCTGTTCCTGTTCGCTTCCCGTTCCCACTAGAGGACCGTCCGAAGCACATTCCGACGTGCACGGCGGACGGCAGAAGCCAAAGCCGGTGCCCAGGAGACACTCGTTCTAATTTACATGTATGATGAAAGTAAAGCCCAACACGCTCCCACCTGCTCGGCCGTAAGGTTACCGAATGCTGATTAAAAGGACCGGCTGACCGGGCCACCGTTCGCTTACCGACCGGTGCCCAGTATCCCGCAATTAGCTGCATTGTGGCAGGACTTGGGCCGCACCCAGGAGCTGAGTCCTAAATAAATGTCAATTTGAACGCGAGCGGAAGCGGGTCGGAGTGTGGGAAGATTTTAAAGGGAACTGCCTTCCGCCGAGCGAATGTACGAGTTTTCGCTTTGTTTTGACAGCAACACCGAGCCGACCCAGCTACCGAGTCGTGGCCTTCCTCAAATCAAACAAACTCGATCGTGTACATAACGATAATTAACATGGGCCCCGGGCTCCGTGTCGGGTTCCCCGATTTACATCCCTCTACACTTCCAGCAACTCCCATCGCTGGTGATGACGTACGCCGAGTTCGAATTATCCGTTTTCGCCTTTTTCGATTCATAAGTTTCCATTGATGCGACCACAGGCGCCCCGCAAGAGGGACTTCGCAACCTCAACATTTGCGAGGATTATCGGCGAAATGTAAGTACGGCAATGCTTCTTCAGCCAGAAGCTCAAGCTATCCGCTTAAAGTATCTCCCGAGGGAGACTAGCAAGATTTTGCACTCACATGAAACTAATCATCGTCTGGCCGGGATCTGGCTGCGCTCTGAGAAGCGCGTCTCCGGCGGACCAATCATTACTGCATCGGGTGGCAGCAAGCACACATGGACCAAGCCGATGCAGCGAACTCAGGTTGTGTTGGTCAGGCGACACCGGCGGGAGTAATCAGACCATAGTTATGATGACAAACTAGCCCCGGAGGAAATCAGCGGTAGCACCAACAATGGCCAGAGCACCGAACGCGCGCTGTACATCAAACGCTACAAGACAGACGTCGAGTAATGATGAGAGTTACAGGATTTCATCGTCGTCATTATTTTAATTCCAACACTCCAGGGCTCCGGGCCTCCGGGCGGCCGCACTGACGAGGACAGCAACAGCAAATACAACTTGTTGCCGATAAGAAGCCGCCAACGCCGAGCAGGCGCTACGAGCCGAGACGAGCAATTACGCAAGCCTGCCGACAATAATGACCCACAATCATTATCAGGCCGTGTTTTTTTTTCGGTTTACCGTTCCTACGTACGTACCGGAAGCGCGTTACCGGACGTGAAGCGCACCGGCTTACGGTGGGGACGTTTCCGGTTTTGAAGCCGAATTATTGGGTCCGATTACACGGCATGGCTTAGGAACAGCAACACTCTGAGTGTGCGGAGCGTATTTGATTTTAAGTTGAGTGAAGTTTGGCGATGTTTTTCACGAAAGCCTATAAGCTTCAATCATTTGTGATGGAACCCTTATCGTAGACCTTTGCCTTAGGCAACGGAAATGAACCCTGAGCCGATCGACTATTCTTTTCGGTTTCTCTGACTATTCGATGGTTTAAAACGAAGCAGTCTTGAATAAATAAATAAATACCAGGTCATATGTAGGAAATCGGATCGGATTACATTGAGTATAGCTGTCAATGTGGTACTCCTAGTTTTGCTTTTTTAGTATCATTACCCTGTTTTGACACCAGATAAATGATTTCATATCGAAAAAAAAAAATTAGTTTAAAACTTACCTTTGAAGAGATTAGACCATGTCGGCTGTTGTACCTGAAAATGACGATGAACGCTTTTCTGCAACCTGCTGAAGAAAATTGCTGGAGAATCGCGTCGCATTTTGAAAATGCTAAAAGGAAAGAAAAAACATGGTTCAGTGCGGGGAAAGCAATAACTTCGACTGCAAAACCAGATCGATTCGTCCAAAACACAATGCTGTGTGGCTGATGGAACCAGAAATCACACAGGAGCTGTTACCTGGTGAAACTGTCAATACAGATCCGACAACATATGATCCGACAAATCAAACTGATAACCAGGCAGTGATCGAAAAACGACCAGAACGAGTCAGAAGACCAGGTGCGGTAACTTGGCTCCATGAGAATGGGCCTGGACACAAGCAAAACTGCTTCAGGATAGGATGCATAGAACAGGATGGGATAGGACAGGATACAATCAAAGCACTTAGCAGGGAGCTGCTGTATGCACCAGACTGAACTCCTTCCGATCATCACTAATTGAAACAAAATAAATAAATAAATAAATAAATAAATAAATAAATAAATAAATAAA